>NC_092238.1:3508808-3521308 GCF_036320965.1 Panulirus ornatus
CGTGTGTTCGACGCCACAACAGCCGTACTACAAGTGCCTCACGCCAGGTTACAGAACCTATTACAGCTCAAACAATGTTTCCAGAAACTTTCCGGCTCCTATGTCTATCAACATCATCCCAAACCATAATGATAGCTTTTATCGAACCACATTAGGAGGTTAATCTGGAATACGACACAATCTTTATGATACATTCATCCACTCTCTCTCTCTCTCTCTCTCTCTCTCTCTCTCCAGTGAAGCCTTCCTCAAGATGGCTAACTACATCTTTCGTCAAAATTAATGGTTCAACGTCCAACAGAGATCGACTCAAATTACGAGATAAGAAAGCATGGCTGGAGGTGGTGATGCCCTACCCCCACCCCCACCACCAACACTCTAGTTAGATGAGATGAGACTAATTAGCATTATACTTGAGTGCTCATTAGCGGCGGTGCATGCTGGACAGGACCCCCCCCCCCCCCCACAACGCAACATCAAATGCTTCACACAGGCACTATGCTTATATACCACGCCAACAATGGCACCTTACTTAAAACCACGCTAAAACCAGCAGCACCACACTTAAGCCAGGATCACAGTTGCACCAGAACCACAACTGACGTCAACTCATCCTCCCCCATATCCCACAGATATACCCAACTCCGTACTTACAACAGAAGAGCACCTATAGCATACGTAGGCCACACTCACACAATACAGATCATAAGGAAGTGTAAATGACAGTGATCCACACATTTCCCACACAGCTCCAAATACACTAGCATCCTGCATCACACTAACCAATACTTACCACACACCAGTCTAAACACCACTGTCACGTACCGGTACACCTTACTCCTAGCTTACATCTGGCCCACGGTACACTACACACCTATCCAACATCATAACTACAACTGATCTACACTATAAACGGCCCACACTACACCTACACATGGTCTCACGACACACTGGTACACCATACACCATATCTTCATCCAGACCCCCAAGTGGTAACCATGGACATGACACCCACACGGGACTCACAAGCAGGTGACCCTTACCCCCCACACCTAGAGCCCCAGCCTGGGAGGTGAGTCATGTGTTGTTGCAGCCGCCCTGGTCACCGGCCAGACCGCCACCAAAGGTCATAGCCAGCCACGTCAGCCTGGCCACAACTCCTTGCCTCCCTCCCTCCCTCCCAGCCACCGCACTCACCACACACGGACCTCCTCACCCTAACTGGTGCATCTCTGGTCACCACCTACTGCCCAGTCTCACCTCATCCCACACCACCACCTACTGCTGAACCTCACCTCATCCCAGCTGGTGCATTCCTCTCCATACACCAGCTGGCGTATCCTACACCGTCATCTATCCATCCAGATACAGGTGGTGCATCCCTTATCATCCAGCTAAGTATCCTACAAGGAACCATACCCACATTTCGAGTGTAAAACCATGCAATTTCACAGTGTGGTTGGCTCCACCATGCACTGCTGCACCCTACACTTCATCGTAACTTCACAAGAGTACAGAGTAATGAGTAACGCAACACACCCTCCACGTTGGGTAACATGGTGGCGATCAGTGTGACAGGTGTCGTCACAGTATTAGTCACCATGAAAGACTGAAAGACGAAATTAAACGCGGTTCTTTCAGGATATGAAACCCCCGGGTTCTTGTGAAGGTCCTGAAAACGTATCTTATGGCAGAATAATCCTCGTTACGGTATGTAAGCAGCATGTAAATAATAAGTACAGAGCTGGTAAAAATATGAATAACTAAAACGTAACGAGCAGCACACAAACCATAAACATTAAGAAGAAGAAAAATGCAAGAAAAGGTATATACATCAGCCACTGCAGCCGGAATGTAATTTGTAAACATGGGAGACGAGCCAAGACCAGGCCGGAGGTGGTAAGGTGGTCCGCGGGCACACACCATCACAACACTTCACAACACTACTAACTACACTGCACTACTAACTACGAGACACCTGTGAGTATGCTACACCACTAACTACACAGTATCACTAACTGCAAAACACTGCTAAAATACACAAAACTACTAACTATACAACACTAGTAACTACACGACACACTTCTAACTACACAACACTAATATTGGTTCACTTTCTAATATATCTACTTCAATAATTTCAGTATCTATCACCATGCAGAGGTGGCAAGATGTCAGCCAATGGGTCACAGGGAAGACGCCGCACCTCACCAGAGGAGGTCTAGCATCACTGTCGTATGATGAAAGTGTGCGATGCTCGACCAAACATAATTGAAACACCGACCAAACACACTGGCCAAAGATTATGAAGAATATACATTAATGGCTTGCATTGGTCGAGAAAGCGATAAGGAGGTGAAGCAATATGTTCATACAGCGATAAGCGACGGCTCAGGGCACAGGGCGAGTGTACAACAACAGCAACAGTGTTGGCAACAGCAGTGGGAACCTGCCTCATAATTATTCACCCACACGTACCATACAATATGTTAACTTCACTACGTTCTCCCCGCAGGCCAACTTTCCTACCGTCACAAAATGCACACTTCTGACCTGAAAACGTTCTCAAATGCTTCCCGATCTACAGACTTGCTGTCTTACCTTTCCTTTACCTCCCCGAGGGGAAGACGCGTCATATTCTTCTTTTATATTTGCTGAGAAAGCACGGGCAACTAAAGCCCTATTCGTAAACAAGAACACTATATATATATCATACTCCTTTGCCTAAGCCATTGTGCCCATCACTTCGACCAACCCCTGGGGTGGATGAACATCAGGGTTGAATGTGGACCGACTGCCACCACCAGGATTCGAACCAATGCGCTCGACCCTGAGAAGCCCATGAGTGCGTCAGTCAGGAATGCTAACCGCTATACCACAGAGCTCCATGAATAATACACTGAACTAGTTGCCAACCAGGCGTGAACGTTATGATGGATGGCGTTCTGCAGGTTGGCCAGCTGCTTCGAGGGAGGCCTTGGTGACCCTCAGGAGTCATCCAACGATGGTCGATAAGACCTGAGACACATATGATCGAAGCTGCGTCCACTCCCTCTATCTCGATAGGTCACTGCAGATGGCTCACTGGAAGAGTGCTTTGGCGACCAGGCTACAATCCGGGAGTGTCCGAAGTTGCATGATGTTTCAGCCAATAAGGCTGACATCGACACTGCCCCAGTCACTAAGCTTACCTCCCAGAGTACGTTCATGAGCAACAGTGGCTTGTAGTTTACATGGGTCATCAACACCGGCTGAGGCAAAATACACCGCGTCCACCGACACATGATTTCTCCTACTAACCCATGATTAGCATCTGCGTCATATGATTATTCCGTGGCCAATGGCAACGCAGTGGTGCTTCTATCACTACACCTCGAAGTTTTGGAACTCTACCCCCTCATGTCTTTCCCAATTGACCTGGCGCTTTATAATAGGGTTTTTTTTTTTTTTTCACTTCCTACAAATTTCGTAAATATTCTACTTCTCTTTCCATTCTTCTTTTCATTAACCTGTTTATATTTCAATTAAGGCCTGGCCCTGATGTGGACTTTTGTCTGTGACTGGAGCTTCCAAAGGTGAGAAAGAAAAAAAAATCGGGTCTATACTTGGTATCAGGTTCCTTAACAATTCCTTCTGCAGAACATTAACCAATAAATTCACACCGACAACTATAAGTTATCCCGCCTTTGTCGATAACAACATATTTCTACAACCACTCAGGCTTCCTTCTACAAGCTGACAGCAAACCACTACAATCTCTACGACATTATCACCACCACAACCTTTATTTCAATGAATGCATCAGACAACGATGTTAGTACAATCAAAGTGCACGCGCCTCAAATGAGGCAACGACTTTATATTTGTACAGCAGCGACTCGTCCGCAGCTCAGGCTTCTAAGAACACGTCAGCTGACGGCTGAGGTTTCTTACAAGAAATCGCTCGTCAACAAGTACACACACACACACACACACACACACAGCGTCAGCCAACAAGGCCTGGCTTCCACATTATGTGAGGTGAGGAGGACATGACCTGAGGCTTTTTACGCACAAAGAGGTGACTTCATACCTCGCGGTATGTACCACGGCAGGGGAGGCTACAGGCGTGTAGGTGGGGGGCAGGGTAATAAGAGACAGAGAGGAGGAGAAACAGATAGAGGCAGACTCAGAATCCAGCATCAGCAGCTGTAGAAGAGAGATGAATTGCTGCATTAAGATGGACTTTTACGAGGATCTAAGTAGGCAGTGGCTACAATATGAGAGAGAGAAGGTAGGGCAAAGTAGCTCTCATACTGGCGCTTGGCTTGCTCCATGCCTGATATAAAATGTTTCCCATCACTTCCACACATGACGAAACACCAGCAGGAACGAGTAAGTACCAGGTGGCTACACTGCCGGAGCTCTCCACGTGCCACAGAGAAATTTGAAGATCAAAGAACATCTAAAGGGCAAATGTAGAGTGAGGCCTGGCCAGGCAGGCCTATATTTATTCACCAGCGTAAGGGTCGGCCTGTGGGGTGGTGAGGTACGAGGCTCTCTCTCTCTCTCTCTCTCTCTCTCTCTCTCTCTCTCTCTCTCTCTCTCTCTCTCTCTCTCTCTCTCATTTATCAATCTACCTACCCACCACCTACGTCTATTTGTATCTATCTCCTCTCTCTTTGAAACTACTATCTTTCAGTTCCTCAAATGAAAGAAAAAAAAATGAAGTAGAGAGAGGGTCTGTATGCGTGTGTGTGTGTGTGTGTGTGTGTGTGTGTGTGTGTGTGTGTGTGTGTGTGTGTGTGTGTGATCACGCGCGCGCAAGGCAAGAAGAGACATCAATGGTCATCTCTAGCTATGGTAATGTCAACAAAGGACAAGCGCCTGCCCTCCTGACAGTAACAGATCCCTGCCCGTCTTCTTATCGCTCTAAGGCCCTTTAAATGGCTCCTCGGGTTATGAGGCAGAGTTTCTCCAGCTGACACTCAAAATGGCTCCTAGGATCAGAGGGCGGAGTTTCTCCAGCCAGAATCTGGCTTCTCCACTATTTCATCCCCCTCACATTTACTATTATTGAGGAAAACGAGTCCATTTCTACGTATAAGTGACATGAAATGCCAATGTCCCCAAATTTATCCCTCGACCCACGGAAAGGGTTCCCTAAATTTAACGCAATAAAACGACGCCCTAAACGTATCCTGGGAAAATGACATTTTGATATTGAGAAAAGAAAATGTTTCTATTCATTTTGATGTTGAGAAAAAAAAAAGGGATTCTGTACGAGGATCAATACATCAGGCTTCACATGTACATGGTTGTCTACCCAGGTGTATGGAACACACTGATGTTGATGGCGGGAGGTCAACATAGGAGTAGTGGTGGTGGTGGTGGAGGTAGTGAAGCGGTCAACATAGCAATACGTGCGAGGCAGGCTGCAAGCTAGGATGAGTGTCAGAGGAGGCTGTCACAAATCACTTGTCACCGCAGGTCAAAACTGTGTTACGATGCGTCACAACACTTCCTGTCGTCAGTGAGGTAAGTAACGTCTCGTCACGTAAGGTGCTGAGAGGCAGACATTTTTCAAGTAATTAATGTGATAAAAAGATGAGGCCACTAAAGAAAACAGGGAGGGGTGGGGTGAGGTGGGGGGAGGGTTTAATCAGACAGTTTTTGAGCAACTATCAGAGTGACAGTTTATCAACTAGTTATGATGTCCACCACTGTTGTAACAGGACTGTTCTTGTAGCGGTCTGTACGATCTCCGGTGGGCTCGAAGCGGTTGTGGGGCCGAACTGCAACTCAGGAACGAGGGATATCTGGTGGCAGAGGTAACAGTGGCGAAGTTGGTACCGTCGATCCTTCCCGAACGGTCGGATGAGGTGGTGGATGCGGAGAACAGGAAGGACCAGTGTGTTGAGTGCCTCTTGATACGTGGTATACGAGGAGGTCAGAGGATCATCTTGCATATCCTTATCCGTAACCTTCCTAGTTACTCCTAATGTGCTTTGGATATGGACGACGACCGACCGGGAAAAAACATGGACGAGAGTTTTGGGATGAATGACAATTAAGGATTTTGGGGGGTTCACGAGCAGAGAGTTTCTGAAGGATGTAGAGACAATAAGTGGAAGATCTGATGACGGTACTTCCAGCTTAGCTTAACATTACAGGTAACACCGAGAAGCTTGGTGCGCTGGACAACCTGAAGGGGTCAAGGACTTAGCGAGACAAAATGTGGTTGGGCGGGTGTGGGAAGGGGTGGCTGATGTGCATGACCACACGGTCTTGGTTTGTCTGATACGGTGAGGCTGTTAGCGGCAATCCAGTTCAGGAGGTTCACGTTAAGGGTGTTCCTGAGGGCGGTGTGGTCGAGAGGCAACGGCAACCCCGAAGCCAATGGTAGTCGTCGACGTGTGGTTCTTCCAGCAGGTGCACTCCTCATGGTATCGTCCATAAGGGTAAGGGAGCATTAGGGTCTTAACTCTGTGTACAGTGGAACCTTAAGACCTCAAAGGTGAGGTGCTGATGAGTGGATATGGACCCTTAAAACGCGCAAAGCCATACGAAACTCACTAAGAATATTTACATACCATCAGAGAAGACTTCTCCACAGTCACAAGTGTGTGTGTGTGTGTGTGTGTGTGTGTGTGTGTGTGTGTGTGTGTGTGTGTGTGTGTGTGTATTCATAAAGACAATCACCAGCTGGTCAGTAGGTATGGCATCCGGCCGCCCGGCCGCTCTCACAATATGCCACATACCTACCCTCACACACCTACTACTATCCTCATATCACTACAATTGCCCTCATATAATTACTGTCTCTAAACACCTGCCACTGCTCTAATAAAACTACAACTGACGCAAACACCTGCTCCTACCCTCATGTGACTACTACTGTCCCCAACACCTGCTAGTGTTTCCATATAACTGTTCCTGCCTTGACACAACTGATATTGCTGTCAAACACCTGCTGGTAACCTGACACACCTGCTACCCACCGCACCACACACGTCCCTGGCGTTTACCTACACATGGCATCCATGCCCAACCAGCCGCCCCCCCCCCCACTCACACACACACACACACACACACACACATACACACCTCACTCTTACCTCCATCCTTCAAGTGTTCTCTCTCCCGCGCCTTTCACCTCAATTATTTACACTGCATAAAATCCTGCTGGGCTAACATATACATCTTGCATGTAGTACAAAGCCAACATATATCTTATGTATGCTAAGGCCACAAGCTTTAATAAATTGCAAGCAGACTTTCTACACCATTCTAGGTGTGCATACCATGCCACTGCGACAACCCTGCCCCACCCGCCACTCCCTCATGAGATAAGATGTCCTCATAATTTCCTCGTCAACCAACCTGAGCTAACTTCTCCCGGCTAAGTCAACCAACTGCCAAACTCCCAGCTGTTGAGACGGTGAGACACAGGAAGACTGGGTGCGTGCCTCGATCACACACCTGGACTCATGGCTACACTGATTCTAGCCGGGGGCCCCGCTGGCGACGACCCTCCGGGTCCTGAACCACCCAGTGGTACCTGCGTGACCATCCGCCAAATTCCAACCATACTTCATGCTTTCAAATGTCCCATGCATCACTATATGTGTAGAGATCCCTTCACCTGGTCAAGAGAAGCCAGGAGAGACGGCCGGGGGTCTCATTTCCAGTGCGACAGTTAGACTCACTTGAGCTACGGGCTCAGCGCTTCTGGCAGGTTACAAGTCTTACCATGGTGTAACCATGAGAGATGTGAGCCACTGCTGTCACCTCGAGAAAGTTATCTAACTCTTTCGACCTTAATTGCCCAGGCAAGGTGGTGCATGGCAAGGGAATGAATCTACCCTGAGATTACTCCTGTGTTCCTGACATTAGGCTTGTTACCTCAGCCGAGGTGAGAGCATAAACTGAGGCGTTTAGGTACGTGACTGGCACACCAGATGATCAATATGACAGTGTTACCACTACCAGGAACCATAAGCTGTGTGGCAGACACCACAGCCACCACGAAGCTCGCGACTATGGCCAGTAAATGAGTGCTGTAGAGACGCTACAACCCGGGAGCAGCCTCACCCAGGAGAAGCTAACGACTCCTGAGGCCAAGGATGAGCCGCAATGTGCTGGTTCAGCCTCAGCCACCCCACAACTGACTCAGCCTGCCTGGGCGCGGCCTGGCCTGGGAAGAGGGCGTGTTGGTACGGCCGCCCCACCTACTGCAGCCTATTTCCATCACCTCCATGTCACTGGCTACACAACCTACCGTGGCAGGAGGGAGTGTGGCCCCCTACATTCTGTGCACTGGACTGAAATCATAGTACTCTAGTTCCTGCACCAAATAAATACACATATAATATTGATGTACACACTCGCCTGGTTGCAACTCGGTCTGGGACCAACCTGCAATGCTGTTACTCTAACCAGTCACGTTGTTTGGAGCAGCGGCCCGCGGTCTGTTACAGGCAGCTACTAATGGAAAAGCATATAGGGCAGATAATAAAGCTCCCGCGCGCGCGAGTCTGTGTGTATGTGTGTGTGTGTGTGTGTGTGTGTGTGTGTGTGTGTGTGTGTGTGTGTGTGTGTGTGTGTATGTTTCTCCGAGCTAGCTCTAATCATTGCTGGCATATGTTGTCTATGTCTAGAAACCCACACATGTCCTTCTTCTTGGAAGCATGCCTTGGTGAAGCCCATCCTTAAAAAAAGAAGACCGTTCTAATCACTCCTAACTACCGTGTCATCGCTATCACTTCTACCTCCAAAATCTTCATGATTATTTCGCGTTACAACACCTGCTGGTGGTCTACCCTGTTACGTGACCCTGACCCACTTATGGTCCTCTTCTCTTCACGGTACCCTGGTAAATCTCGTTTCGTGGTCCTCGACGCTTCTGAAGTGGCAGGAGTCTTTGCTTGCTACACTTCCTTCCTTTGACTTTTCGACCTCTCTCTGTTCTCTAATGTAACAGTGGTGGATTGAGCAACTTCTCTCTCTTATCCTCTCAACAATGGTGCTCATGAAGGTTGTGTTCCATTGCCTACCCTCATTCTTCTCACTAATAACCATCTTCTTACATTAACCTCTGACCCTATTCACTCATAACTAGATGGTTCAACTCCACATGTCTCAACACAAGTTTCCTTCCCCCTCATATTCTGCCACAATTTTGTTTCTTGTCTTACATTCTACACATCTCCCCACTTCATTCGGACCTGTGCAGAGCCTCCGAACAGAGAAGCAGCAACATGGATAAATTCAACATTGCAAAAACGCAATGTCTACGATGATGCATCTTTCTAAATGTCGCAGGTTCCCTTCTACTACTGATTTCCTTTTCTGGTTGTGTGGTGGACGTGTCATGCTGGTCAACCTAACCAAAAAGAAAAGCGTACACACTCCCGACAACTTGATTAGTTTGGCAATCTTTGGAAATACTTGACGAACAAGTTCTAATTTCCTCTGGCTGGTCGACAATATTTCTTCCCTTCAGCTTCTTCCCTGGAACATCCAGGCTTTGAAAAACTCCTCCTCTCATCTTTCCCATCTTCCAGTAACCTTCCTACCTTTAACAGTCGGATCGAAAAACACCTGCGGAGCCCTGATTAATTCCCACTTCTTTTTCCTCTACCTTACTTTTTCTTTCACTGGAGGCGGCCTTTGATTGGGGCGTGTTTTGCCCGTGGTGTGTGAGGTGAAGAGTTTCGAGCCCCGGGAGCTTATAATGTTTTCCCTCTTACTGTTTATGACACGTTTTGGATTCAGTGGTGAAATATGCTTCATAGTCCATGACAGGAGCGAGTGATTTTTTCAGAATAAGGTTAAAACTATATCATCTTGCGCTCTGAGGGACTTCGTCATCAGTTTTTCCACCGTAATCCCGCTACTCCGCAACATCCAGCCCAATACCATCGAGGGAGAAAGCAGCTAGTTTCTTCTGAACGCCGAAGTTAAGATCGTGACACAAAAAAGTAACAACCAGATCTTGTACACTGCTCATCCCTTACATGACGATGTCTGTGCGAGTCCTGCTCTCTGCACGAGCCTATACTTCGTCGCTTACAACCACTGGGAAGCATATCTTCAGTAGCCCACTGGGAGGACTGACTGGCGTGCGTTCACACTGCATCAGCGCCACTAAGTGATACTTCCATCCTTTGGTATCATCAGTGACAGGAAAACTGCAGACGTGTCTGCCTCATATGCCTCTACTGCTGTTCTTATTCTCTGCGTCCATGTCATCAATGTACAGCTGCAAAAGACGGTAAAGGTACGAACATCGCCGCTGTAGATAACCGCAGTCTCAACTGACCTGTGGCTTTACATGAAGTTTTCACAGCAGCTGTAAGTTCCACCAGGACAACTACAACAGTTATTTGACACAATACAATTTCAAAGTAAATAAAACTACTGTTAAACGGAAGTGGTAGCGTACCGGCCTGCCACGCAGCAGACCCAGGTTCAAATCCTCATGCACCCAAGAGGTATACAGTTTCCATCTATTCCATGAGTCATGAGTACAAAGTAAATGTTAAGATTGACCTGATTTGTGCCGGTATCCCCGGCAAGTTTACAGTGCATCCCAGGCAAAGAGATAAACTTTTCACTTTGGTCTTTTCTCACCAGTCTCATGTCAAGCAGCAGGAAGCCGTGAAAGTAATCCGCGATGACACCACGGAATGCACCTAACACTGCAGTTAGCACGTATTGCACGCTGGCGTGACAGGCGGCGCCGGCCGGTACGGACGTGGGCTGGGAGTGTGGTGGGGGTGATGGCCCGGAACTGAAAGGGGAGGGTAACGGCTCACTGCTGTTAACACTGTTGGCCGTCACCTGAGTCGTGAACTTCCCAGGCGCGTCCAGCAACACATGTTGCATCCCTCACCCGCAGGACCTCGTCCTCAAACACGGGCGGAGCACGTTATGACTTCCCGCTGGAAAGACATCGCTAAAAGGTTGGCCCGACCACTTTTTCATGAGAGTCTCCGATCAATTACTTCAACTGTACTGCTGGTGGATGAGGAGGCCTGGAGAGGGGGTGGACCAACACTTCAGCCGAGAGTGACGTCGAGAAAGCTATAATCAACACCGCATCGTGGCACACTTACATAAGAGGGCAGCCTTCTGTGGCAACTCGACGACAAAATACACAACGACACGATACAATACAAACCATCTTCACACACACAGAAAAAAAGGAATCAAACCCTCCTGACGCATTTTGATGATAATCCCACAAACCTCGGATATGAGATCCGCAGAACGGGGAAGACAACACGGACGTACCCACCCGCAAACTTGAACCAAGTCTTCCTGACGAACGGACACGTGGAGTCCTTCCACGCTCGTGTGTGTACAGAAGAACATACCACACCCCCAGCCCTACCTACCATACCTGTGGTTAAGCACAGGAGCCCCCAACACACGTGTTAAGGGTTACAGCAACCCATTTTCTGCACCCGTCGTAAGCAACAGGAAACCCCCACTACAACTATGGATGGGTATAGGAACCCACCTTTCACATCTGTGGTGGGTCATGGAACCCCAACCACACCAATGGAGGGGTACAGGAAACCCCACCACACCTATGAAGGGGTACAGGAACCCCCATCACACCTATGGAGGGGTACAGGCAACCTACCTTCCGCACCTGTGGTGGGATACAGGACCCCCCCCCCCCCCCCCAACACCTTCTGACGGGTGAGTCACGCCCGGTGTGGGTTTCCCCGCTGGACCAAAATCTCTGCTCGGGTGCTGACCTGCCTCTCATTCATCACCTTATATCCTCCTCCTCCTCTTGTGGCACATGCTCCACCTTCCTCACACACACAAACTAAACACCTCCCTCCAATTAGCGGGAAGCTGTAACACCTTAGTTAACTTAGGCTAATTATACTTAAGAGAGTTACTTAAGTTAACAACTCACATATTCCTACTGCCTGTGTGTTCCAGTTTAAGCAGCCACATGATCAATAAGGGGGGACATGCGACACAGGTGGTATACCTCCTAAGTTATAATACGAACGCCAGCGACTCTTAACTACAGGCGCTCAGAGTAGAATGAATCAAATACCATCACTAACGCTACGCAGCAGTTTGGAACTAACTGCTGATCCTTCCGCATTCAGGCAAGGTAAGGTTCGAGAGGTCTGCTATTGACTTGGTCCAACCTCTTGTTTTTTATAAAACAAACTTACTTCCAGCAGAGACTTGCAAAATGAACCACGCCTCAACACCACCTAACTTGGGTTTGGTTAGATGAATCTGATACTATTCCTGCGATGATATTCGAAATCAATTCGTTTATCATTCGCCGACAACCAACATTAGCGAGAAAACCTGTCGTCAGCTATAGTCGCTTCCATCGCTGGCATTCTCTTGACAGGCACGATAAGCGCCATCGCCAGGAAGAGCGAGCACTGCGGGTGGTGTCTGCAATAACTGTTGCAACAGCCATCCATGTTCCTTGCCTGATGCATCCGCAACACGGTCCTCTTCTGCTACTACTA
>NC_092238.1:3523808-3558808 GCF_036320965.1 Panulirus ornatus
TGAGAATTTCATTTTGAAGAGTCCGGGGCCCAAACCCCGCGAGCTGGCAGAGAGCAGGGACGCCCACTGCTGAATACTAATTCTATCTGACAAAATAAACCATCTTAATGTGTTTACCAGGGGTCTCATGTGCGCCTCCGATGGACGAAACGAGGTGCAATTTAACAGTTCTTTCGTGCCATCATGGTTAGCTGCGCGGGTCAAGGTCAAGGATCAGCTGTTTGTATATGCTCTCCAACACCCGTAACGGACCAGTCGAGGCTGCATAAGACATGAGAACGTCATCATTATCTCGGAGCTGACTTTCTACATTTACATGCTGAACGGAAGTTCCACGAGTGTAAACATTCAAATTAACCAAAACATCATTACGGGCAAAGTCCGCCGCCACTATCCAGAGATAAGCTACGTTTGGAAGAACCAACACGTTCCTGTCTGCTGGCGGCATCGCAAAAAAAGAAAAAAGAAAAAAGGTGGACCTGATTCGAAGGTAAATTATTGCCACTTGCCTGAGCAATTTTCCCAGGCGGATATCGCTTGCTGGGTACTGCCAGGAGGAGATGCAACCGATGTGGGTGTAAACAGGTCTTGTTACCAGCACATGGACAAGGTATTAAACCACCGGTTCACCTCAGGACACCATCCCCCACTGTTTAGAAAGTATAAGGCTATCTCCTGGCTACTTAAGACCAGGGGAGAGATCAACAAGCAACTCCCCTGACGCCAGTGATTACAAGCTCACCACTCAGGAAAAAAAACACATAAATGATGGGAAGGTTCACGTCAGACGGAAGCTCGCTCATCCGTAATTTGCTGAGGTTTCAGAGGGACCTGCCTCACAAGGGAACACCATCAAGTGTATCCCTTGCACACACACACACACACACACACACACACACACTACACGTACTCTAGGACAAAAGGTTGTCAGGCTTGAGAATGGAGGTAGAGGCGTGTGGCAGCGTAACTAGCGAGACCTGTAAAGCGTATCGGTTAACAGTAGAGGTTCTCCCACGACAACATTAGCCAGCAGCAGGATACGGCACGCCTGCAAACCCTTCATCTTCCACGCCCAGCTGACGACACGTCCACACAACCCATCAATCCAGTCCAGGTTAGTGTAGAGGGTACTGGCGCCTTTCAAGGCCTCACCGCCAACCATCGCTCCTCTACTGACGATGATTGTGATGATAGGGACGGGTGCCTGCGTATAGCGACCCCACCCACCCCCCGAACACACTACAAACGCCCCTGAAGAACCACTAGCTTGAGGAGGTGTGTTGGCGCCAGGAACGCGGGTCGGCGCCGCAGAGGCTGTTACACCCCAGCACCAGCCGTCACGCTCATCGACCCCACCCTGCTCCACCCCTCACTACCTCCTCCACCATTACCACCTCACCTGAGAACTACCTCCTCCACCATTACCCCCCTCACCTGAGAGCTAACTCCCCCACCATTACCCCCTCACCTGAGAGCTACCTCCTCCACCATTACCCCCTCACCTGAGACCTACCTCCTCCACCATTACCCCCTCACCTGAGAGCTACCTCCTCCACCATTACCCCCTCACCTGAGACCTACCTCCTCCACCATCACACACTCACCGCACAATATCATGCACAACCCGTCATATCATAATCATATGATCCATCATCTCTAGTGTTATAACCATTCCGTAGATCACCTCCACTTCATATTCCTTCTTTTCTCCTCTGTTTCAAGTGAGGAACAATACCTGCCACAGAACAGGCCCAGCAGGAGAATGGGAACGTAATAATACGCTACAGATAATGAATGAGAACAATGATAAACATGTGACAACAAAGGATCAAATAAGTGAGATGACTTACCTTTAGTAGAAATGAAGGTAAGACGAGCAATCCTGACACAGAGAGTGTCACCTCACACCCATGTCCATGCTCCTCAACTCATACGCTCGCTCGCCTATGGTCCTCAACTCACACCTCGACTATCGTCCTTACCGCACGTATACGTTTATTGTTCTCATCTCACACCCTCGTCTATGACTCTAATCTCACACCCATGTCTATGCTCCTCATCTCATATCCTCCCCTCTGGTTTCACCTCATAACTCGCCCATCGTCTTCACCTCACACATGTTATGGTCCTCATCTCACATCCACGTCTACGGTCCTCACCTCACATCCTCGCCTGTGAACCTTCGACAATCACCCCCAACTTTAAGCAATGCCACTCATTAGCCCTCATCTCAAAGTTACACTAATTGCCCCTCATCTGAGAATTACTCAAATAATTACTCCTAAACTAAGCTACTAATTTTCCCAAAGCCAAAACTATGCCACTAATTTTCCTTAACCTGACCAACGGGAGTGATCTTTTTTTAACAACAGGGACCTGAACATGCAGGAGGGTGAAAGGCGTGAAAGGGATAGAATGGATTGGAAAGATGTGATATACTCAGGCCGACGTGCTGTCAACGGACGGAACTAGGGCATGTGAAGCGTCCGGAGTAAACATATTTTACAACACACACTATCCTCTTAGACTGGTGCAAAGATGGCACTAACTTGGCGGACGGACAATACATCCTTAAGAATGAATTTCTTTCACTCCATGAACCGGGAAACTGTTAAAGTAAGTCAGGCGAACATCCACAAAATTTTTTTCAACACCAGCCACTCACATCAAACATTCAATATTCTAAGCATTAAAGTACGTACATCAGTACGGTATAGCTTTAGCATAAACCTTCACAGTCTTAAACTGAAAATAATTTCTGTCACACAGTCGGCCCCACACACTATCATCACTTATTACTCTCTCACACCCACACATTCCATTGTTTCAACAGTTGGCAAAACTGCAATAAGCAACTCGGCGTCAGAGGGTCAGCTCCCCTCAAAACTCATACGCTTCAGCAGCATACGAGGAGGCACCGGGAGGGGCGGCAGCGATAATATCTACCGCACGACCTCCACATCAAGTGATGTTCACGACAACAACACACTTTATCTTGTTGTCTGGGGGTGGGGGAACACCAGACATACTGGTGCTATCACCACACACATGACGTATGAAGACGGGAGACGGACCTCCTCCCCCACTGTCCTCGCTAACATGCCAGCCACTTGTGAACTGACGCCTACCTCAGCCACTCGTCATAATATCATAGTTTCATCCTCTTCCTGAGGTACAGGAACACTTCCCCGTACCCTCCCTCCCTCATAACGCTTCACCATGTGCCATCTCGCACCACATATACATTTCTACATTCATATAAAGATAATAGCAAAAATTATCACCTGGGTATGAGTGATTAATGAGACCGGTGTAATACGAGGATTAAAAATGGCAGACAGGGTCCCTCCGGCTGATGAACGACCTCAGGTGCAAGAGTAATGTTCACTGAGGCAGAGCGCTACAGGGCGTCACCATGGCCAGGGCCGGCGGCCACCATTATCAACCAGTATTTGACCCACATGATCAACATACCTAATAAGAACAGGTCGGAGGTGAGTACAAGAGAAGGGAACTATCAACTTACCTGTCTGTCCACCGAAGATGGGAAGCTTAAGGAGCCGCTTGAGAGAGTTAGATCTCTTAAGTGAGGCGTGGAGACGCTCATGGTACTGCTGGACGGATGGGGCAGACTGCTGGCCGGCCAGAGGAGGGTGGGGGACCCGCTTCAGGAGGAGGGGGCTACCCTCCCGGCTGTGGCTGGGGCTGCTGCGGGCTGGGGGCGTGGAGGACCCCGCTACACGAGGCGGGACGCGCCCGCCCTTGCTGCCAGGGCTCGGGCCGCCACCCGAAGACTCCATCAGCTCCAGCATCACGCCCACGCCGCCCTACGCCGCCAGCCGATCATCCCGCTCCTTTACATCGTCCGCCCGCCCACGGCGGCAGGCGTCACACACCCTCCGGGCTGGCCCGCCCACCCTGCGCTGCACCACCTCACTCCACCACCACAACCATCAGTATTGTGCGAACTTGATACCTCCACAGCCAAGCGGTTTCATTTATTTTCACATTAACCACTGCCCCGGAACCTTTACTGGTTATCACTAGTTATTTCCCAACCTTTACCACTGCTTCACTCACAACGATAACATGCTGGGGTACTGCATAATACTTCCACCATGACGGCTACAAAGGACTATCAACATACCACACACAAAAAAAAATTGGTCAGTTAATTTTTCATTTCAGTTTCCGTTCTGCTGTACCCACGAACACAATACCTGTATCACCAGCAACGCGCACATCAAAGAGAAAAAGAAATATTGAGGACTGACTGCCAGTAAACGTATGTGGCAGTGGTTGGGGCGTGCATCATGATGGTAGTATGCATGAAAAAAACAACCCTACACCAGCCCTCGACACCAACGGTATACCTGCCCTTAACAACCCTACACCAGCCCTCGACACCAACACTACATCCGCCCTTAGCAACTCTATACCAGCCCTTAACACTCATTCGCCTGCCCTTAACAACCCTACATCTACCCTCAACAATACTATGCCTTCCCTTAACAACCCTACATCTAATCTCGACACTAACCCTACATTTACCAGCCTTCTACACAACAAAACCTTAACTTGCTACCGATTCAATTTCCGTGTATGTCTTCCGCAACATGAGGATACGCGCGCCAGGTAGTAAGAAGGGAACGTGAGTATGTACGCACATAACCCCAGATCATCTCCGACTTACGACAGCTGACTAAGAAGACATCATCAGCGGCCGTAACATCTTGGTGTGACCAAACCATCCTGTGTCGTCATCCACGTCGCCACAGGCATCAAACGGTAAATATCTGCTGAACAAACCCCAAGTTGAATCACCTCCGGGACCACATGCGTAAAGCTGAACCACACACGATATCAACTGACAATATTTGGATGAAAGTGTCAGGAATCAAAATGGCGACGGATACAGAAGTAATACAGAAAGGCGGCCAAGCTTTTGTTAGCCGCCGCCCTACTCCCCACCTAGTGACCGAAGGATGTGCCACATCTCAGAACGATGATCAATACAATACCGAAGCCCCACCTCACAAAAGTCATCTCTGACATGGAGCTGCGGGGATGAAAGTCGTGACACACATACATAAGTACACAGACCAGTGATCAACCACAACCTGAGTACTGCGAGCCCACCTACTGGACGGGTCAGGTCGACCAGTCATCCCGCAGAAACATAATCTGCCAATCAAAACCAAGATTAAAAGGACCTGACAATAGGAAGACCTCACTATACCCTTTATGGGGAAATCATACTATCCCTAAACAGGTTTATCGGTCAACAAACAAGGCCCCTGCAGGCACGTCCAGAAGGGTGGGCGACCAGTGTAGGTGGACGTGCTACTCAGCAACCAGTAGGGAAAGATGATGATGATAATGATGCAATGACAGAACTGTTCAGGCCGACCCACTGGCGTGTTTACGAAGCCCACGAGAGCAAGCCAGTGAGAGAGAGAGAGAGAGAGAGAGAGAGAGAGAGAGAGAGAGAGAGAGAGAGAGAGAGAGCTACTGCCTCCGCTCTGACCCAGCCTAGCCACCATCTCTGATCCGCCTTCACCTGCACAACGACTATATATATCATACCAACGGTGCTGCACGGCGTTCTAAATCTCTCACTCATAATGTGCTAGGAGGCCACTTCTGCTGCTCATTTTACACCTAATCTTACCTAATACATTCACCAAACTGCGGCTGAGACTTCTTTCGCCCCATGAAATTCTAGCGAGCAATACTGGAGTATGATGGTATTCAGGACAGGTTAATAGGTTCCACCTGCCTCATATCAACCTCAGAAGAGGCCATGTCATACCGTCACTTGAGCTTTTATAATAGACAACATTTGAATAGGTTAAAAAAAAAGTTTCCTATTCAATACCTGTCAGGACAAACGTTGCCTACGACTTGAGATAAATGCAAATTAAGCATATATATTCAACAACAATATCAATAAACAGCTGAAGACGAAATCTTTATGGTCACACATATATCTATTTCCTTACCAGTGTGACAGCACGGAACGTAAAAAAAAATTGCAAGTATTTGTAGACTCTAAAACAGATTCTGGTTTTAAAGTGCGGATTAACATCAGTAAGTTTACGTCAATGTCGTAATTGGTATTACGAGGAGAGTGTATCCCGAGTGTACGCGCCGGGTAAGGAAAGGTACGCACACATGCTCGCAAGGTACGGAACCGTGTACCTCAGGTATGGTATATACAGTGTCGACATACACAAATTCCGAGCCGGCACTGAGCACACACCTTCCCGAGGAAAGTGGCACGTCAAAGGAAACACGAGTAAATATTTGCACGAGACCAGCAACTGCTTCTGAAAGGACTCCCTGCCAAAACATTCCTCGTGAACTCAGACACTATCTTTAAAGGCTTAATTAGCACTCATCAAATACTGTAATAGGGTTGACACGTGGAGTAGGCCTGCTGCTGCCGAGGCAGACCCCGACACGTGATCGTGCAGAGTGGCATGTCCTCCTCACATGTGGCCGAGTCGTTGGCACGGGAAGCGGGTGGTGAGTGTAGCACGTCGCCCGGGCCGGCGTGGACAAGGACGTCCGTCCCCTCCACAACTTTCATACTGACGGTCCCTTTACCCTTCAAAACTCAGGCTGCCACACTCAACTGTCCCCCCCCCCCCGCCTTCCCCCTGCTCAACGCTCGGGAAATTGGATCATACCAGTGTGCGCGTTTCATCTGTTTATGTCAGGGGTGTTTTTAGCCGAGTGTGGGAAGACAATAATCATGGAAATGCAACTGGTGGGCGGACGAGCTGCACGCCCACATCAAAAAAATGACAAAAATAAAAAAAAAAGAAATAAATCATGGGCTGCAGGGGACTACGAAATATGACATAAATGCAAATGCGCTCTGGAGACTAGCATACCTCTGGTACGGTGACGAACCTAATGCCTCGTACGTCTCCATCACACACCTGGCCTTACGTCAGGCAATCTCTTACAGAGCATCCATGACCCACCTGAGGCTTGAAGTTCCCCCGCATCTGCCACACAACCCACTTCCCGATCACACCACAATTGGTGTATATCATCAACTTCCAGTGTTAACGTCAATACAACACTACAGCACGCGACATGGTGGTCCTTAACAGCCGGGCCACCAACGCTCCACCGCCTGCAGCCAATCACCTGCCCACACACACACACCATCTGGGGACCACATACCTCACACACGACAAGATTAATGAAACATTAGGATAATCGATACACACACATGTGCACGCCATCATCAAACCCACTATAAACACGCTCTTTATTTTTTTTATCAATTTTACCTGACCGACAAATTACACAGAAAAGATCTTTGATGAATAGACGGATATAAGTTCACGGCATTGTACTAAATGTTAGCAAGATCCTAAACAATCCACCTTAAACTGACGCACCCGCAATTGGACAAGCGATAAGAAACACCAACAACGGACGGACGAACGGACACATGAAAACTGGAGCATCAATGTCAAGCATCCTGAGTGACGCTCCTAGTATGACACCGACCATATGTCAAATCCTCCTCACACCTGACCGGTCATGTGTGTGTGTGGCTACAAGATTTGTCTGTCCCATGGCTGGGAGATATAACGGGAGGGTGCTTACAACATTGTGCCCAACACCTGTGCCCGCTCTCGAAGTATTTACCCCAAGACAGAACTAGTGTGCATGAATGGGGTGTGTGTATGTGTGGAGGAAATGACTTGTGTACCTTCAGGCATATAAATAAATGACGCCCCAAAAAGAGAGTGCAGTGCACGTACTGTTACAGAGCCTCTGGTAGTGTTCTACAAGATCGACTGTGCAAGTGACGCGAAGCGTTCATGATACCTACAAACTACCGCGGGGATGATACAACATCCTGCTGTGGGAAAACCTGCTGAAAACACCAGTGCTCACACTAGCTGTGGAGAAAGGCACGTCCCGGCAGAAAATGAAACCATCTTTCTTTTTTTTTTTTTGCGAAAATATGGCCCCCAGGTACTGCGGCACAGGAAGTGAGGAGGAGGGGGGGTGTCTTACGACAACTCGGGCGAGGCCACACCACACTGTTCTGAGCCTCGCCCACGAGGTAGCTGCAGGCTAACAGGAACCCGTGTCACCGGCCACCATAGCACCAAAGTGGCAGCAGCAGCGGCAGCAGACAAACTAACGAGACAGCACATCCCTCCCCAGTACCACACACACACACACACACACACACTACCTCGTCGGAACTCTCCCATACCACACCACAGACACGTCTTCCGCCTTGACACCCCACCACAACCTGCAGATCCAGCCACCCTCTCCCTCACACCTTACACAACACTTTCTAGTTGTTCTCTGGACAAATTGCTTTCCTGCTTCATTAAAAGTGCTACCACATCTAAGATAAACGCTTCAATCACTTTAATGCACATGTCTCTTTACGTTAATTTCTCTACAGAGAATCCCTGACAATTCCCATTAAATGCACCATCCTGGGGCAGACAGGTTTTACAGCATTAAAATTAATCAGTGCGTATCAGCTGCTACGTCGCCAACACGATCCTGAACCGTATGTTAACGTGAGGTCCCGCCACTATACCCCGGGTGAGTAGCCTCACCTGGATACTGTGGTACCTTATGAGTCCACTGGAACATAACTAACACACCATCACACTTTCAACACACACACACACACACACACACACACACACACACACACACACACACACGGACCTCCGTGGTGTGGTGATTACCACTACTGACCATCAGTCAGCAGGGACCCAACGGGTTTTAATCCTGGACGCAGCAGTCGGCCCACACTCTACCCAGGTGTTCAACCTCCCCTCGGGGTTGGTCGATAAATGGGTACCAGGCTTAAGCTGGTGTGTGTGTGTGTGTGTGTGTGTGTGTGTGTGTGAAGACATGGTATATATGTATATATATATATATATATATATATATATATATATATATATATATATATATATATATATATATATATATATATATATAAGCTTAAGAGACGGGGGAAAACGAGCGTAAAACTTTCCCCTAACACACAAACAGTAATCACACACACACACACACACACACACACACACAAACGTCTCTGCCTATTCTGTTTTTATAATGGATCACCGTGAAAAGCAAACAGGCACATGCACATTCGCCTGTGATTTGCAGTATCCAAACATGCACGATTTTACAGCGAAAGTATCCAGAATCTCGAGCGGAATAATGAGCAAAAAAAAAAAAATCATACATATAATAAAGCGGTATGACCCGGCAAGGTAGGCAGGTCCTCCTCCCTCCCCGACTGACAACAGAAGTACACAGCCGACGGTGACACACTCGACCTCACCAACGTTAACACAGTTCGACGTCCTCACCACACTAGGACCCGCCACACAGGGAGGAAAAATGGGATATTTCTCGCCAAATTAAAAAAGTCTCGTAAGTGGTATGAGCCTACGTTGTAGGGCTTCCGTCACGCGCCCCACTGGAGGGGCCTATGATGTGTGGGGCGGGGCAGGGCTGGGAGGGAGGGAGGGAGGAAGAGGACTTAGGGCAGCGAGAGTAACCCGACCCCCTCCACGCCACACCACAACACTACTCTGCATCTTCACCACCTCAACATCCACATCGTGGACATTATGCAATCATCTTAACGTGTACCTGTCGAGCAGTCCTGCCCCGCCGCACGCCAGGCCAGCGCCTCCTCCTGCTGCTCGTTCCCTCCCCTCACACACACACCTGCCACTCCGTTCATCAAGTAACGTCGTGAGTACCTCGTATACGAGTCCTTACGGAGGCCTCACCGTAGGTATAAAGATCTTACAACCATACGGTACGTCTCTCTCTCTCTCTCTCTCTCTCTCTCTCTCTCTCTCATCGAAACCCTTTCGAGGAAAACTTCAGGGGCTGCCTCTTCGGTGTGCTTCCCGTGGCTTCATTATACCATCTGTAAGGTACGAAATGAAAACCCTTTCCCACAGCAGACCGTGGCCTGTCCCTCACACCCGAGCGTAAGTCATCACGGCGGCAGTCAGTTAGCACTGTGATGGCCCGGGTGAAGGGTAGAGGTTCGCTCTGGCCGAGAGTCTGTGCGCGTCGTCCTGCTACAACTCGCCCATCAACTACCCGCCCAGCATCACCTATCACTCCCTCGTACCTGTCATGAAAGCTGTCAGACTTCAACCTACTTCCACCACTCGAGTCTTCACCCTCAGTTAACAATGTTAACGTCCAACTGTTAACAAGTCGTAACTTCCACAGCCTCCACTGATCCTCAAAGCTTCTCGTCACGACGTATTTTTCGCTGTTACTTCAAACTATTTCTAAATATATATATATATATATATATATATATATATATATATATATATATATATATATATATATATATATACCTTTCCTGCACGGTGTACAATCAGACTGTTCACTCCTTATCCTCACAGTCGCCAAAGAAAAAAAAAAAATATCTGCAATAACTTCCGCGTCCTTGGTGGTCGTGGGTCCGTAACACTCGTGTCCTGGGATGTGTGCGTGCAGGAACGTGCGAGCAAATACCAACCAATACCCGTACGTCATCCTGCAGAAGCCCCCTTGCTACCCCAGGTCCACAGGGAAAACAACAGCAGTAGAGGATGTGTTGGAGGATGTGAGTGGGGAAGGCATCAGCACCCTCGTCCACACCTGGTCAGGTGTCAAAACATTCACACAGCAGGAAGGTCGCCTCCTTAGCTGCCACACCAGAGGGCTATTCATGCAGTATGCAGATGGTGCTCATGATTTTTCGGGGGATGGTTAACTCTTGGCGCTCACGGCCTACTGAACCTGGTATCTGATGGGCTTAAAACCCAACCAACCAAACCAAATCGGAACAGCCGGGTCATCAAATGACCGTCAGAATGTGTAATTCCTCCCTTAGTGATTCACGAGATACAACAGAGTAAAACACTATAGAATAATCACCTAACATACGAAGTGCTCACACTGCCAGATATATATCTTCCTATGATATATCCACTGTCTTAGAAAAATTAGCTCCCGCATCTTTCCGCAACGCCAGTAAGGATATATATACAATAGCCGTATGCCAATCTTGAAAGGATAATGGATCTTACCACTATCATTATTACTCTGTGTGTGTGTGTGTGTGTGTGTGTGTGTGTGTGTGTGTGTGTGAGAGAGAGAGAGAGAGAGAGAGAGAGAGAGAGAGAGAGAGAGAGAGAGAGAGAGAGAGAGAGAGAGAGAGAGAGAGAGAGAGAATGACTTATTTGTCCATAACGGGGGATAACTTTACACTAGCGACCTCTCATGTTTTAACCTCACACTGTATCACATAGCCTTTTGAATTTTCTAGCGCAATCAAAGAACTGGTCTTGCGTTAAACGTCATCATATTCCCCTGGGAATCAACGATTGGGTATCATGTCTTCCCTCACTCTCCTTCCCTCCTCTCCTCATTACCCATTCCAATCAAAGCTACTGTCATCCGCGAAGATCTTTAATCATTTCTTTGTGACTCCTCAAGTGAGAGGACCAACCTGCTGAAGCACAGCTCGGGTCTTATCTACTTCCAATGACTCTCACTCAATGTATCACTGCCTACGTATGTGAAGGCTATTATGATAATGACCTGCTAATGTTCGGCTCTCGCCGCGATCATCCTCTCGTTGTGTTCCCAGCGACCAGTTGCTGACCCTAATACCGCAACGTCAGAATATCCACTACTTCGCGTTTAGGTATTGCTTCGAACTCTTCCATCACTGCAGGAATCTGAAAAAAACAACAACAGTGGACCCAACAATGCGAACCCTGAGGGGACCCACTTGTTAACCTCACCCTCTTCTATAAAGCTCTCGTGTAACTTGTTACGTGAGCGTCAGCAACCCCTCCAGTCCCCGACGGGTACGTGTTCTCTCTCTCTCTCTCTCTCTCTCTCTCTCTCTCTCTCTCTCTCTCTCTCTCTCTCTCTCTCTCTCTCTCTCTCTCTCCCTAACATAAATATCTATCCATATAAGTGGCCCTCCTCTGAACCCCATATTCTGCAGGGGAGACATTACCGCAGGCCTTCAAGGGAGTCCCAGGAAACACTATCCTCCTACCTGTCTCTTGTCTCTATAATGCCGCTAGCTGTCACGCAGAAGTCCAACATCTCTGCCATGCTGTCTCTATGTTACTAAGATCGTATCTCTGTGCTTCCACGGATTGCGCTCTTTAGCTACACCGTTGTCTAGTTCAAGGATGCATCCACGTCTCCTCCAAACCCACTGCGACACATCCCTCGTCTGGCAAAATCCCATTCAACATCCCCAATGGTCTGTCTAGGGTTTCCTTACTCTCCCTGAGTACAAATTAAGAAATTCCATCTACTCCACACGCCTTGTGTGTGTGTGTGTGTGTGTGTGTGTGTGTGTGTGTGTGTGTGTGTGTGTGTGTGTGAACTAACACACAGCGCCATGAAGAATAAGTGACATTATATAATTCACTATCTGGAAGGGTCGGAAGATTAAGGCTCGCTAGCCGACGGCAACACTTCCCACCCCACACCGGCAGAGGGCAAGGTTCATTACACCATCTTCCCTGACGCAGTTACGTTAACGGTATCAGTCACGTCGACAGAGTGACTGATACGCCTTGATAACGCCTTCACATACAGGAACAACTACTTCGCAGTTACCTGTACCTGTTAACACTATCCGGCGTTCGCAAAAAGACAGGGCCACTTCACCCTCAGGTCTGCACCGGTTAATTACAGCCAAACCTTCAGGTCTCAAGACGTGAAAAAGGCAACTTGTTGTTTCCTCATTACGAGACTGGTAGAACAATTGTCGTCCTTGAGGCCGGGATGATTTATGCCAGGAAAGCATTATTGCCAGATAATTACCTCTGCACTTACCCAGCGGAAACGCACATGAAGTTCCAGATGTTGAAAACACGATAGATTTCATTGCTGCCCTGGTGGAGGGCTGTGCCTGCCAGTGTAAGTGTGCCGTCACACACTACACAGGCCCGCCTGGCCACCTGGCACAGGAGGAACTTCCTTCTGGATCAACAGCCATGACAGGAGGGAGTCAGTTCTTCCATTCAAAAAATAAGTTCTAAATACAAACACATAACATCAAAGACTACTTGAAGTATCTTTATCTACATACTGTCAATATCCTATTTTGACGATTACGAAACATTCATTCTCTCTAATTTTACAGAGTAAATTAAGATGATTTCCGTTCAGCTTTACATAAAAAAATTACCCTAATTCGTGGCCTATACAGTCTCCTCACGTCATCACATTAAGAGGATGGAACACAACAAAACAGTAACGACAATGCGCGAGAAAACGGCAAAAACCTAAAATTGCCTCATTAACCTCCCGCCCCTGACGTGCCCCGCTTCCTGAGCTGATCATCCAAGCAGCAAGGACATCCCCAGGACCCAGGCTCAGCCGGCAGGCCGAGGAAAGACGTGTCACCCTGATTCCTTCACAGATATTGCTCCTGATGACGTAATGGTCGAGTTCCTCCTGAGAGTGGTGCGTTCATGTTAGGAACGGTACACGGCGACTTAACACGGTACGGGGAGAAGCAGGTGCTCATGTGCGGGGTCGATGCACGACCACCTAACACAGGAGGGAAAAAGGTGTTCATGTGAGGGACGGAACACGACCACCTAACACAAGGAGGGAGCCAGGTGTTCAGGTGAAGGACGGAACACGACCACCTAATACAGGAGTGAGCCAGGTGTTCATGTGAGGGACGGAACACGACCACCTAACCCAGCACGGAGAGAAACAGGTGTGAGTTGCCGCGCTGCGTCATAGACCTCTTGCATCACATCCGGTGCAAGCTGACGCCACACACCTGACCAGGGCACGGCCAGCAGGAGCCATCTGCGTCAACCTGGCACCACACCTGACCAGGGCACAGCCAGCAGGAGCCATGTGCGCCAACCTGGTACCACACCTGACCAGGGCACGCCCAGCAGGAGCCATCTGCGCCAACCTGGCACCACACCTGACCAGGACACGGCCAGATGGGAAGCCATCTGGGGCAAGGAATATCCCACAGGGTGAACACGTCTTCGCCACGATCCCTTGTGCCAGAGTTGCCACGGGGCAGGCGATCCTAGCAACAGGCCGTCAAGATAAGATAAACGCGGGAGGGACTGACACGAGCACTCTCTAGATCGGTACCACTAGATCAAACAGTGTTATGCCGCTATCGTTCACAATCTCTCTCTTGCGCCACTTTATTACTTCATCAATCATTTTTTTTTCTCCACCTTTCGAAGATAACTTCTGCATTTATCTATATTCCTTCATATATCAATGTTGGTGACCCCAGACGATGAAGAAGCTGGGTCTCTTACCCGTGGCCACTGAAGGGCAAGAAAAGTGTTAACTTCAATACAGTCGAACCAAACTAACTAACCTAACCTAACCCCAAGTCGAGGCGCTCAGGCCTGCAACCCCCTGACCTTAGCCTATCTCAATGTGAACCAGAAGTGGGCCCACCAGACCTCAATCTAACCCTCATCCCTGTCTGTAGATCAAGCTGTTTTATCAGCCTCCGGTGCGGGACAGTGTCAAAGCTTTATGACAATACCGGAACACGCAGTCTATCCACCCATCCCCACCGCACTAACTCAACGTAACCCAGAGGTGAACTATACAGTTCAAAAACATTAAACTCGAATCCTGATAAACTCATTAAGGTTAAAAACTCCAGTACTAACAATCTGGGCAAAATACCATGTGACCCACCCGCGTCTAATTTTCGACATATCTCTCGACATAACGACCCTCGCCTGGTAAAATAAACACCAGAAACTACAACGGGTGACGGTTACTCCAGCAGTAACCTGTAAGGTGACAGCAGCTATACAACGTAGTAAGACACAGGATGCAGAAGCCTTGGACACAAGAATACAATCGTATCTCCCGCTACCAGAGTGGCATTCTTAAAGAAGGTAGGTGGGTCCCCACCATTGTCAGGGAGGTAGGTCGAGAGACCACACACCACCACAAGGTTGAGAAGGAAACACAAAGCAGAAGATACACACTCAGGTTACAGCGATACAGTACTGAGAGGTAGTACGCGCGTTGCCAGATATACAACAGGATTGGATAAAGAATATACCCACAGTTCATGCCATTAACTTGGAAGGTAAAAAAGGGAGAAAAACGTTAAATGCGACAATTTCGATGACATAATCAAGGATGGCATGAAAAACCATACGTGACACCAACATAAAGAAACCAATAAGATTAATGGTATGTTATTTGGGGCTCTGACGTTGTTTTATGCGGGGGGAAACAATGCCAGAACCCCTGCCAGTAAACCTGACAATCTACATGCTGATTCTTTACCACCTTGACCTTTGACCGTAAAGCCTCTTCGGGAGCGGAGATACACACAGGCACACCCTTGTGGTGGTATTTAGGAATGATACATAAGCAGGGAGTCAGGATGTGAACAACGACTGTTTCCACCGACCTGTAACAACACAGACTGTCTAACAACCCTTGGCTGGGATGCAACTAAAGCAAGGGTTTGGACGGCTAGTGAAGGTGAGTGAAACAACCAGGATGAGTCCAGCTCAGATGAGGTCAGCTGTATGTCTGTCATAAGTTCACAAGAAAAACTACCTCACTCCAAAACTCTGCTACGCACTCTCAGATACTCCACAACAGAAGCATTGCTTCTGCTTTACCGAGAGATAATCATGTACAGTGAGTATATATATATATATATATATATATATATATATATATATATATATATATATATATATATATATATATAGTGCACGTCAGAAAGTATCCGCAACGTGTCTCATTCGTTTCCAAAATTGGTTACAATGCTGACGGTGATGGCGCTGCAAACACTAAGGAGTCGCTGCTGCATGGGAATGAGACCTTTACACTCAGTTGCTCAGATATAATCATGCTAGTAAACACGGCCGCACCCTTGTCGACTTGCACCAAAAAGGCGCACCATCTGCCATTTACTTTTTTTTTTTCCGAGAGCGAAAAAGGATCTCAAATTCACAGATCATATGAATCATATGGTGAACATGTCTTGCCTCAGAAAAGCGCGTGAGAACAGATCGAAATATTCAAAAATGGGCATACAAAAGTCGCTTGCCGTCCACATCAACTGCTTTTTGAACATTTCAATCCACTCGTACACGTTCCTTTGTGGTACGACATGGTCGCCACGCTCTACAAATACTCATCTTATCATTTCGTATCTTTTCCCGAAGTCAGGACAAAAAAATGGAGACTGCCAGAGCGCTGCCCTTCTTTGATGCGAACTAGACTTGGACCAGGAGGAGATACTCCAGCTGTGTAAGATACATAGACGTTCAAACTGCAGCCTGAAACAGCCTGAGTAATCATAGGAGATACCAACAATACATCTTGATGCTGGACCGAGATGCAGAGGCGGGCATGTCTTATACATCCAGGTAAGCTAGACATAAAATAAGGCACGTGAGGACGGGAAGAGCAACACACTGCGGGAGAAGTGTACTGGCGGAGGGCAAGGACGACACGTGTACACGGTCTCCACACCAACCCACAGCATGGGCGTCACAACAACAACTGACATGTACGGAACAGAGCCACTATCGTCCACGACGGAGGAGTTCGGGCCGAGGCTTGGGCTAACCTGCCCACCCACGGCAGGAGCCATTCAACTTGTCCCACCCCTAGCACCCATCTGACCCATGCCTCACATTTCACACAACATCAAATCTATCATGAAGATCAATATCTATTCTTCAGGTGAAACCTCCAACACACAGAAGCTTCCCTGCCGAGAAAACGGAACGCACCCCCAAGGGCCATGACGAGGAAGGTGCTGTGCCTACCTGTCCTACCTACAGCTGTTGGCGGTCACACTGGCACAGACTTAAACAAGGGCAAGACGGTGTAAGAAACGCCAGTAAACCGTGCAACATAAGGCGTCACGGCGATGACTTGTACAATGACTTTAAACCGTAGTAGTTTAGCGCAGTTTGCGCTGCGAGGAAAGGTCAAGGTGAAGCCCACGACCAGAACGGAACCAGGACAAAAATAACACCGGGAGGAGTGCCACCCGGACGAGGAAACGGTAGGTCGGCTTTACTGTCTGAACTGCAGCCTTAACCTTGGTGCGCCGCCGCCGCTACCTTCAACCTCCACGTAGTGACACCATCACCATCATCATCACCATCACCACTACCATCGCCACAGGTACTACCACCAGTGCCACTACCAACAATACTATCACCATCAGTACCTATTAGGCCACTTCCATCATCACTATCATTATCCCCTATCATCACTACCATCATCATAAACCACCAGTAACCCCTCCTCCCTTCACCAACACAACCACCACCACACGGTTTCAATACGATCATCCACAACCCAGCAGAGTCACGTGTAACTGGAAATTAATTGCTACGAAAACTAATGTCTCGAAATATCAGTATTTGATTTCTCGCACACCTCCCACACCACAGGAAGCTGCCTGATATAGTGACACCCACATGAGCTGGAGGGATTTCTCCAGTGTGGGTGATGTGTCCATATGGAATGAACGTATGGACAAATATTCATACAACTTCACATACTTTAAATATCATTAATCTACTGTAAAGCATTCGTTCAGTTTACCTAAACAATCAGAATATTCCGTAAGGCGTGTTTGTCGTGGGGGAAAAAAAAAACAACATAATACAGCTAGGTGGGCAAGAAGCACAATGATCTAGCCTGGAGGTGAGGGACTTGCCCCGGAAGCTCTTGGCCTGAGGCGTGGGAGCCTTGGATTCACCTGCCTGACCCAGCCGCCCAAGAACAGGTCAGCAACGGTACAGTGACACGCTGGAAGGAATTCTGTGGGGCAAACACCGATGTTATCCTCCTTGACACCAAAGTAACTCTTTCTTGATGCTCGAGTTTAAATAACACAGGAAAGATATAACTCAGGATGCTGCTGCTGCTGCTGCTTCAGGAGTGGGTTACAAAATATGCCACTAGTGAAGAGCCATATCGCCATGCTCGATAATACAGAAGAATCCTAAAGTAGCCAACTTTTAATGACCATCCCTCGCTCGGAAGAAAAGAAATTTTAAGCTTTAAATAACTAAGCTCTCAGCCCGCAGCAGAACACCACTGACTGGCTTTAAGGTTACCCAGCTTACCGTCTCATACGACATCAGGTGTACGGTTCTCATACATACATAATAACATCTTGTGCTACACTTCTCCTGGAGTGAGCTTTCCCCTTGCGCCATCTCCTGCGTTTCCAGACATGAGTCAGAGCGTCCTACTGTGGTAATCAGAGGAGAAAAACACCAAGGCTTAAGACCATTTGCAGCCCGTCCCTACCACATAATAAGACTGGGGTCAGGGAGCCCGGAAGTCCTGTACTGAAATCATATTTCATACAAGGGTTTCTGTATCTCAGGTAATGTAATCATTCCCACTTCTTACAGTACACTTCAAACAATATTTCAGACCTTTTTCTACGCAGAAATATCAACTTGCACACAGAACATGAACATTATCATATCCAAAGAACCATAATTATGATTAAAAGTATTAACATTATAATAAAAATAATAATAATAAATAATAATAATAATAATAATAATAATAATAATAATAATAATAATAATAATAATACATAATGATAATTTAATAATAATAATAATAATAATAATAATAATAATAATAATAATAATAATAATAATAATGTGCCTCAAGGAAAAAAAAGGCTAATTTCACGTGAATATCAACACTGAGAACAATTTTTGTTGCAGGATGATCAAAACAATGTCGCAGTTCAGACGATCAAACAACATTCAGGCAGTTTTCGCTCTTGTGGCTGAACATTTAATTTCGGGAGGGAAAAAAAATCCCAAGCCTTATGCAGACTTCAACGGAGCCGAGCGTACCCTGTAATAACATCCGAACTTTAATTACTGGAACGGAGCTAATCAGTACCAAGCAAGACTTGGGGAGAAAAAAATCAAAAAATCATTTTGGAGAGCTGATGCCACACGATAAATATTCTGTTAAGTGTGGACGATGTGGCAGGCGGAAAAACGTGATCCATAAGCGTGGCCTCACCTCGAATGGAGGGGAAAAATGGGAAGTGTATCCGAAAAAGAATATGGAGGGAACTAATGCTAGCTCCTCAGGTTACGTCTGTAGACCCGACTCTTGAGGGTGGGGAGTTTTAGGAAGCGGGAAACACGAAAAATGGAAGGGAATTCCAAAGCTTCATCATTCAGAGAAAGGAGAAGGTATCGTGCACACACACATACACAAACCCACACACACACACACACACACACACACACACACACACACACACACACACTATGAAGCAGAAGCTAGACGTGTGCCGGGGTCTAGGCCCTAATGCCTCCTAAGACACATACAGAAAGCTCACAGGAACAGTGGCCGAAATAATACCCGTAAAACAGAGAGAGGACAGCAACATCACGACAAACAGAAATGAATGACTGACGAGAGTACATAGCAGGAATGTTAAGGGAGCCGTGTGTGTGTGTGTGTGTGTGTGTGTGTGTGTGTGTGTGTGTGGAAGGGGGCTGATTCCTCTCTGACTCTGGGAGAGGCGGAGGAGCCACCCCAGATATGCAAGCAGTACTCCTTTACTGGGGCGAATGAAACCCCCCTTTAAGGTATGGAATAACGTGCTCGCACGATATATACAATTCCGGCATCCATACAACACAGCCAGCTTTAGGGAAGCAAATATAGCGATGATCACTATGTGTGTGGGGGGCGGGCGACAGAATAGAACTAAGGGTATGGTTATGCCTATCATAATCTATGTCAACGCAAAGGCTGAATTCTTGTGTTTTGAAATCTAATAATACGACGCGAATGAAACTCAGTACGTCAGACCCCCTGATAAAGTGTACCAAATGTCCTCAGGTCCTCAGACCCCTGATACAGTGCACCAAACGTTCACAGGCCCTGATACAACACGCCAGATGTCATCAACCCCTTGCAACACACCTTATGTTCTCACACCTCTGAAACAACCCAGCAGATGTCTGCAGACCCCTGATACACACACCATATGTCCTCGGACTCCGGATACAAAACGCCACGTCAATGTCAGTTCGTCTTTGCCACACACAACCCAAGAGCAGAGACAATACGCTTTAAACATATTTCTTTACAGAAAAAGTTTACCGAGAATAATGCATTCACCAGATTTAAAAGAACTATATTTCATAATCATAAGTACACCAAGGAAAAAAATCTACTCGTCAGTTATTATCTAAATAACCCTAATTACCACTAAAATTTACTCGAAATATGTACTTGCCCTCAATTTCACTGCATTCAATGTACCAAGTTTTGATAAAATATAATCAGTTAACATTCTCCGACAAGTACGCTACAGTCGTGGACCATCTGGTACTTGGCAAGAGCTTATAACTGGCTCAGGGTCCGACAGCCACTCATTGTGGCAAGTTTTGAAATCAATTCACAGCTGTGGATGGATGCACCAGAACAATATCCATGCAAGAACAGCAATCAAGAGCTTTTAAACATTTCTCCGTTGCAATGCACAGTTTCACAACTTTTCCACAACATTATTAATTAGAAAACCATCTGAAATTGAACAGCATCATTTCATCATGAGAGAGCCATCTGATGTTGGAGAGAGAGAGAGAGAGAGAGAGAGAGAGAGAGAGAGAGAGAGAGAGAGAGAGAGAGAGAGAGAGAGAGAGAGAGTAATCATGAGGATATCAGACAGGCAGGAGTCCAGGTATCGCACATACCTCTTGTCCTTACAACAATCCCTCCCAGATAACGTGCACCCGAGGCAGGCGTCACAAACCCTGCTGGTGCCCTTACCAAAGTCAACGGGTCAAAGTGCTAGTCAGGTGGTGGTGGTGGTAACGACCCAGCCAGCGCCCACCCCAGCCATCCTGTCATGTCACATTTCATATAACTGTCCGGACGCCGTTCCACTGTTTTCCCCCCACGTCCACAGTAACAGTTATAACGACAATATATTGGGTTGCTCCTCCACACGGTTAGTCACTGTAGCTACAGCCTTCCGCATGTCTTACCTCCTGCCTATTTGTATCTATTCCCATTACTCCATTCCCAATGTAATGGGGGTGGATCAGGTGCACACAGCCTCGGCAACGTTACTCACATGCATCCTCATCCCATCCCCAGTGTGCTGATGTGCAACACTGACATCGACACTTAGGAAAGTGCTTGATAAAAATCTTCCACTTTACACACTACTCTCAAAAGTCAACTGGCACCAAAGTCCTCGCACAAAATGCTCACTCTGCATCCTATCCTGAGTAGTTTCCTCTCAATCATCCGTAGACTTTCCTCCTCTTATCTCTAAGGTTTCTCATCTCTTCCAGTATGACAAACCGCATCGAAAGCACTCACTGGTCTGTTGCTGTCTGAGTTCGTTTGTATTCCAGCAGCACCTCCATCTGAAATATCCTAAGCCCTACGCCATCCCTTCCGCACTTTGCCTCTCATTCTTCTACCCCCTCTACCATACGTTCTGTATGACCTTACCAACCAGACGACTTTCATCCAAGCGTCTTTCCATTGACTACTCCACACCATACAATCTCCTCCCATCTTCCATCTTCATTACTTCTCTCAAACTTTCTGACTTTCACGCGTCACAAACAATATATATATATATATATATATATATATATATATATATATATATATATATATATATATATATGCTATGATTACTGGTTCCTTTCACATGGCCCGGACACAGTAGCATTATTCTGTCTTACCTCGTCCGTCTGTTCTCTTGTTTGTGACGCGTGAAAGTCAGAAAGTTTGAGAGAAGTAATGAAGATGGAAGATGGGAGGAGATTCCAAAAAAGGCCCAGTCCTCTGTTCCTAACGCTACCTCGCTAACGCGGGAAATGGCGAATAGTTTGAAAGAAAAAGAATATATATATATATATATATATATATATATATATATATATATATATATATATATATATATATATATATATATATATATCGAGGTTTCATAATGCTTTATATGATGCAATTCGACACCAATGAGAGCTGTGGACCGCTGGAGGCAGCAGTGAGGCGCGGCGATGGGGCAGCAGCAGGGCCGGAGTGGGAGCGGCCGCTCCGGCCTGGCTTCAAGCTGATAGCGAGAGTTCAACTGGTGGGCGCCAAGTGAGCAGCGAGGCTCCCTTCGCTAGCTAGCTCGAGCTTCGTCATGCCCCTGGCCCGCCCAGAGCCCCCTTTACCGTGCAGCACCACACCAAGACCCGGGCGGTACACACTGACCTACAGCCTGGGTCCCGCACATGGAGGGTAGCATACCACGCCCTCCACGCCTCTAGTAAATCCCCTAGCAAATCCTTCTCCGATATACAGGACGGCTCATGATCATTCAATATATACACGTTCTTCGCGTACAAAAAAATAACGGTCTTTCATTCCTTAATGGTACATTGTTACCATATCAGCGATAAGCGTTGCTCATGCACAACCTAAAGTATCTACCACGTATCTTCCCAGTACGAACTCTGAGTGACTCATATTTCCGGACTCTGCATACAGTTCGTCAATACGAGCGGTGGACGGGGCTGTTCCCAGCCTCTGTTTATCAGCATGCATACGGTATATAACAGAACATCTCGACCCTTCTTCTCTGCACCACGACTCATCATGATGCCCCATATGTGTGTGTGTGTGTGTGTGTGTGTGTGTGTGTGTGTGTGTGTAAGTGTGTGTGTGTAGAAAGAGATGGAGAGAAATGTTTGTCATACTGATCATCACCCGGTATCGAAAGGCCGAAATGAAGTTACATTACCCGTGAGCCGGCTTCCACCACCCGGGGACTCGAACCCATGCCCACGTCATTCACTCCCAAACAAATGAAAACTCAAGGCCGCAGCCAGGTCCTGATGACCAAGTATCGGTCAGGTGGGAAAACGAGAATATGTCACCTGTTCTACAAGTGACGAAAAACCACCAAAGACCATCACAGACAGTGGGGCCACCAAGAGCACTAGAGACAATAGGGCCCAGCAAGAGCACCACAGGCAGTGAGGGGGAACAGAAGCACCGCAGGCAGTGAGGCTAACAAGAGCACGACAGACAATGGGGCCAGCAAGAGCAGGGGCCTCCTCGTCCTCCTCCTCCTCCTCACCGCTGGCCTTCACTCCACATATGGTAACCTTGATCATTACGACCATAGCCGATAAGCACACCTGCCTGAAGGTTTACGACCCTCCCTCACCACGCTGAAGACACTTGCCGTAAGAACCCAAGACGGGAGGCACCAGGTATACGAGAGACAAATTAAGGCCTCTTCCCTCAGTCGAGGAGAGGTACGTAACCAAGGACCGCAAGCCACACCTGTGTGTGTGTGTGTGTGTGTGTGTGTGTGTGTGTGTGTGTGTGTGTGTGTGTGTGTGTGTCGTACACGGAGGACCACCAAAACAGTAACGGAGTTGTTTGTAGAACCAAAAGGGAAGAGGGCGCTTTGGTTCACTGAGGGTGCATCTGCACACGTCAACATCAACGCTTAAGTCCAACCAAACACTCCGGTTAAGGGCGAGTGCGTCTGAGTACATCCACACGAGTATAAATACTTTCCCTTACTTAATCTTATAAACTCGTCTCCATCTCCACAACTCTGTTTAGCACCATGCTGCATCGTTGCTGTGATCAGTTATGATATACAAGGCTGCGACCCACGTACACTTTATTGATACTTAACCATAACTTTTCTTGTGAACAGATAATGTGTTAAATGCTTTCGGGCCCTAAGTCATCACATGTTCTCGTAACGTACCTACAATGCCTTTACCCTTTCCGTGCACTGTTTTGCAATCTCTTCCATGTGTGAATTATGATCCGTCTTCCAGTCATCGCTCCCGAGAGAACAGCCGAAGCGATTTCAGTCGTTTCCAATCGTTTGTATATTTAACGAGTCCCTGCCTGCGGGCGGTGAATTACATTTACATAATTTCCTCCACTTCCAACATTCACTGTACAATGAGCGCACCACGGGAGGCAGGCCCCCCCCCCACACATCACCGCAGCAGACCCGGCACTGCGGTCCCCATCGTACACCTCCATCACCTGTCGACCGTCATATCCTGCCAATGCGTCGCCGGGCAGTGGAGGAGCGAACATCCGAGTGTCTCCGATACACACATTCACCGCGTTGGGCAACGACTACAGTTAGTTCCTCCTCGCCAGCCATAAAATACCTATCTCGATCACTGTGAAATTCTACTTGAGCCGCGGGAAGAAGTTACGAGCAAGCCGACAAGTGAGGTGCTATGTAAATGACGGCAGGCTGTCTTACCTCATAACTGGCGGGGGCCCTCACAAAAACATCTAGTGCCAAGTAGAGCCGTCCCCATCACCTCCCCCTCTCTGCCAGACCTACCGTGTGCGCGGCCGCGGGAACACAACCAACCTTCCAGCTACAGTCACCCCCAGAATACTGAGGAGCTACGCTACACGGAACCCCTCTCTCATATCGCTAGTTATTCAGAAAGAGCCGTAGAATATTACAGATTCAGACTCTGTGTGTGTGTGTGTGTGTGTGTGTGTGTGTGTGTGTGTGTGTGTTCAAAGTGCGTACATCTCTCTTATATCACATAAACACATCAAGACTAACTACGCACATCATATAGCATTTGGAGGAGCATAACTCTGTGGCGAGGATTTGCATCATTAAAAACAGCTTAACTAGAGGGAAGACTCTCTCTCTCTCTCTCTCTCTCTCTCTCTCTCTCTCTCTCTCTCTCTCTCTCTCTCTCTCTCTCTCTCTCTCTCTCTCTCTCTCTCTCACACACACACGTTCGTGACAGCGGCGCAGTAAAGCCTAAAGCCACAATCTCGTCATAGGTAAAAAAAAAAAAAAAAAAAAAAAAAGTTCGATCAATGGGGGCCCTAACTGTGTATCAAATCTTTCCCCCATTTCTGTACGAGTAGGTGTCTACCCACACCTTACGTTCTCTAACCATGAGAAGGGCAGCTCATCATAAAACATCATCACGTCACACAAAAATACGAGAGGGGGTTTAAAGACTCAGGACTCTCACGGCAATATATCACAGCGTCTTACCCACCCCTACCTGCCCCCCTGGACACAGCCTTGGCTACAACCCGCACCTCGTCTTCCACAACTCAGTTCAATATCTGTCGAATACTGCCATTATTAAAGGACGGAGAACTTCATAAAAACAACGAGTCTGGCGGACAATATGTCGGTAACTGACTGATCTACGGTAGCAGACTGTATCTGAGATTGCTGTAACAAACTGTATCTCAGGGACTGATCTATGGTAACACACTGTATATCTGGGGCTTATCTACGGTAATGGGCTATATCTATGGGGCTGATGTTTGGTAAGAGAGACTGTATCTCTGGGAACTGATCTTTGGTAGGAGACTGCATCTCTGGGGTTGACGCCTAGTAAGAGACTTTATCTCTGGAGAGAGAGAGAGAGAGAGAGAGAGAGAGAGAGAGAGAGAGAGAGAGAGAGAGAGAGAGAGAGAGAGAGAGAGAGAGAGAGAGAGAGAGAGAGAGAGAGAGAGAGAGAGAGAGAGAGAGAGAGAGAGAGAGAGAGAGAGAGAGAGAGAGAGAGAGAGAGAGAGAGAGACTTGCCGAACACAAAAGCAGCCTGACACCCTTCATGCTCTCCATTATAATCTCAGATGACAAGACCTCACCTTCGTGGTGCCGCGCGTGAGGCCGGGACACTCACCCACCCACACTCGAACCTCACACACTCTCACTCAGGATGGCACTTCTTTTTCACGACAGGGGTTCTTGATCCCTGCTTTCTTTCCCCTTCCTCTCCCCAACAAGCAAATGGCTTTTTACATTCGGCATATATATATGGGTGAATGACCCCCCCCCACACCTTCTCCCTCCGGCAGCCTACCCCCGGGAATCACTCTCCCTGGCCCGTCATTCTGTGAGTGCCACGGCGGCCGCCGCCATTTCCCATGACCAGGTTGTCTTATGCCTGTCACTCTTCCCTTCCAGAATTCCCCGGTCCGTGTCACGAACGCTAAAGGGAGGAGGAGCCGATGCCGGGGGAAGGGCTATGGTGTCAGAGCCAACGTCCGCCTGGTGATGGGCCTGGTGTCAGAGCCAACGTCCGCCTGGTGATGGGCCTGGTGTCAAGAGCCAACGTCCGCCTGGTGATGGGCCTGGTGTCAGAGCCAACGTCCGCCTGGTGATGGGCCTGGTGTCAGAGCCAACGTCCGCCTGGTGATGGGCCTGGTGTCAAGAGCCAACGTCCGCCTGGTGATGGGCCTGGTGTCAAGAGCCAACGTCCGCCTGGTGATGGTCCTGGTGTCAGAGCCAACGTCCGCCTGGTGATGGGCCTGGTGTCAAGAGCCAACGTCCGCCTGGTGATGGTCCTGGTGTCAGAGCCAACGTCCGCCTGGTGGGCCACCTTTCACCAGCCCCGCCACACACACCAGGCCTGCCGTGCAACATGCACCCTCCACAAACCACCTCATCAGTGGAACACATGTTCTTGCTGCCACCAGATTCGCACGACACGACACCTTCACAACAGCATATTAATCTGCCTCGGTCTGGTCGTTTCCCTAACCAGGATGCCTATACCACAGCAGTGCCTGCCGTCCTACAGAAGTAGTTCCTGTGCTTAGAACAAGTAAAACAAGACAGGTAGGAACCCGATCCTGGGCGTGTCAGCGTTCACAGGACGATGGGAGAAGGGGCTACATCCTTCACCAGTGGTGCCAGCCAGTGTAGGAGCTACATCCTTCACCAGTGGTGCCAACAGCACGGTGAGGTAAGAACAAACCAACACAGGCAGACGGCTGTAAAGCTGCATAAGGCATGTATCGTGGCCTCCTGCACGCAACCCCTACACACTATACCACTCCTACATCACCCACCACTATATGCCCACTACATCAAATAGAGACACTCTTTACTTACGTTTATCCTGAACCATTACCAAGAACGTTTCGTTAAAAAATGATAATTTAAGTATTCAAAATGGAATCAAGCACAGGATAGGTCCTATCACAGTAAAGATAAAAAAAAAACTGCTAGAGTGTATGTCAATAGCTAGGGAGGCCTGGACTACAACAGTGAGGAAGAGCAAGCCATACAAGAAGCGGTAGGGAGGGTCGCCTTCTCCATGATTCCCTCTCAATTCAGCTGCGTCCAGTATTCCAGGAAAATACCCATTACCTGGCGGCGCATATATAATGACTGGGTTTCCTTGGAAGGGAAGTATGGTGTAAAAGACAAATAATGAGGCACGGCCTGAAGCAGAGGCGCTTACACAAACACCAGAACCAAAGATTTTACGCTGCCATCAAACGCCATTATGTGCCACACGTCACCTTTGGTTTCCCCTCCTGTATATAACATGCACAGCAGCAACGACCAACACCACACCCATCACCAGAAACATCCCCCCCCCCCCCCACCTAATACTCCGCCTGAGCCCACCATCTGCTCCCTTCTGTTCCAGTCCTTGTCACATTACACATTCGACAAACCTTCGAACTTGCACAACCTTTCCCTAACTTAGGTGTCCCCTCCTGTGATACCAACAATGCTACATGGACTCTGTATGGTATTCTCTGCCTACCAACTGACATGGGCTGCGTCCAGTGCAGTGGCTAACACTACCATACCTGCGAAAGACAACTTCCTGACTCAACAGTGGCCCTCGTCATAACCCTGAGAGTTGTGTATGTGTCTAGAGACAATGATGGTGTGAGTGTGCCGTCACCTGCCGTGGTCAGCCGTCCCTCCCATGACTCACTCCTGCCTTTATTTACCTGCCTGGGCTCCCTCCTGCCATCACACTGACTCCCCTTATCGCCGCTATCTCACTTTCTCCCACCATCCTTATTTGTCCCCTCTCTCATAATTCTTGCCCCCTCCCCCTCACCACCACCACCACCCGCCAACCTGCCTACCTCCCCGTCCACTGGCTGCGCTACGGGTTTCTGGGAATTCAAACAATGTCGAATAAACGGTGGGAGCTTTTAATTTCCCTCTGAGTGAACAGCCGCAGAGAGATATACACAACACCTGCACAGGGCGCCCTTTGCCCTCCACTAACACGAGTTCCCTATCCTGTCGTAGGACCACTCTCTCCTTTCATCATTAGTCTATCTTGGTCTTACAGTTTAAATACTATACTCAGACTGTAGGTACAGACAGGTCAGCCTTTCTATTCCAAGCACGGGTTTATCCACTTCAGTCCGCTGGTTGACCGAGCCATCTGTAACACCCACCTGGATTATCGATTTGAGAAATACCAGAGAAAATATCATGGTGCATGAATCATGAAGTCATCAAAGATGTATTAAATAACGCCCAATATCCCTTGCATATAAAAGTACGCTTCCATGCCAACCAGAAATAAAGTTACAGTCATTTCTTTTTCATCTGCTCACATATATCTCGGTCAAATACGATGCGAACTTTCAAGCAGCTGTGTTTTTTAAGTGTTCCTGTGGGAAGACATGGTACGATAAGCCTGACGCACTTGAGAGATGATGGAGTACACATGTTCCACTAAGTTTCCACCTGTGGTTGAGTTTCCAGTATATATATACATACATATGTATATTCTATCACTTGCATCGCCAGAACACCACACTGTTAATATGGGGCTGGCAGCGGGGGTGGGGGCTTTAAGCCATTTGAGTTCGACAGTACGACCCTTGCTCGAGTACCACGGGCATGACCCTCGGGTATAACGGTGTGAGGTCTGACCGACCTATTTAGGAAGCCAGGTCAAAGGCCAGGTCATCATCACGTCCAAGGATGGCACCGCCGTACCCACGGTTCGTACCGTTATGCTCACGGGGTGAACCACCATGGGACGAGGACACCGCAGAAGAACCATGAAGGAGGGAGGCAGCAGCCACCAGTGGCAGGCCCATTCACTCACACACACACACACACACCGCGCCGACTGGCTCACACTGTAAGTCCGCCCCGCACTGAGTCCAACACCACACTGACGCCACCACGCACCACAGAGGCTCCCAAGCCCTCGCCCCGCCCCCTAAAACCACTACTAACCTACCCGTCAACACACACACACACACACACACACACACCTGCATCTCAACCACCAATCACAACATGCAAGCAGGCAAGACAAAATAAGCAGCAATTATTCATCTCAAACATAATAATTAGAAGGTCCAAATGAAACAAACCCACGCACACAAGAGACAAATATACACACCTCCCTAAAGAAACCCGACAAATTAACATACTCAGAGACACAAACGTAACACAAACAAACATGCACATGCGTATACACAAACACAACTGTGCACAAGTTACAAGTCACAAACATACGCAAAACACATAAGTCATACAAGCATATCACACCGTAGAAAACACACACACACACACACACACACACACACACACACACACACACACACACACACATTTAGACACACTGACAAACGACCACACGAGGACAACGAAGATCCATCCACAAGACGGTCAGCACGAAGCGCGCCGTATGATGCCCTGAGGGACTAACACTGGCGCTGGAGCATCTACCTCGCCATCAAGAGCTGGAGTGGAACACACAAGTGTCACGGGTCAGTCACCTCACCCCCTGGCTGGCCTATACAGGAATAGGTCTTGAACCTGATCCTCTAGCAAGGCTTTGCTCCTGCCTCCTGCACTCGTGTTTTGTGTGTGTGTGTGTGTGTGTGTGTCCTGCGTAGTGTGGGGGGGACACTGAAGGATCGCTCTTTACGTCGCCGCCTACCCGTCCGTTCGTCCGTCCGTCCGTCCACAGCTGGTAGTCGCACTTCAACCTGCAACTTTATCTTGGTTGTCACTTGGAAACTCCACACGTCAAACACTCGTGCTACTTCAAACACCTGTTCTCCAGCATCTATGAAACTGGACGGCATAAGAACCATCGGATTTCACCAGATCTATGTCTCTCTCTATAACCAGGTTTTACCCGAAACTTGAAAACCTGCTTCGTAACTCTAAAGCAAATTCAGCCTCTGGCCAATGAAACTTAACAAAGTGGTTTCTGAAATTTTCCAGACACTATTTTTCCCAATCCATTCTCATCTCGCTCCGAACACCTACGTTTCCCATCCATTCTTATTTCAATTCCCAATGACTTACGCAGCACTGCAGTTGGTACAAGCCTTCCACAGAACACCCTTCCAGTTATTAGACGGGTCCAACAGCAGCTGGAACTCTGTCCCACTTTATGATATCAGAGAAAGCAGGGCAGAGTGACGTAACGACGTACGGACGACCCATCATGAATGACCAGCCCCCCCCACCCCCCGCCCCGACCTCTCCCCCCGTCCGGCATTACCACCACCGAGTACGTACCAAAAGCGACCGGTAATATCTATACAAGTCTCCCCGGGGTATGACACAGCGCTCCAGCGGGAAGCCAGGTCGCTCACAACCAATAATTATCTGCCAGGTCCACTTCCATCACCTTAGGATGTGGCCTGACATCACCGAGAGGGCGCCACAACTCCGCTCCAACACACACACACACACACACACACACACACACACACACACACACACATACAAGAATTCCATTCCGTAAACATTTCAAACTCATAAACTCAGCGCTCACTTACGCCTATTACTCCAAGTCTTAATATTTTACACAAGCTTACGTCCTCCTGTAAACTCTATAAAAGTAATGGAGCGCTGGTGCCAGCCGGCCGCTGTTACAGGTGTAGGCTGGGAATAACGGACGCCCGGCCTGGGCGCTGGTGCTTGCCGGCCGCTGTTACAGGTGCAGGCTGGGAATAACGAACGCCATGCCAACCCACCTCCTCGCACAATTAACTTGGAACATATTTCCACACCCGTCCGACGACAACAAATGAAGTTATCTAAAACTAAAACCTTTATGAAACACAGTCCTTTCATATCTATGTAAATTTTGCATGAGTTGGTCAAGGGGAAAAACTGAACACACCAGAATATGAAAATTAATTCGCTCGGTTCTTTTATACCCAGAAAGACAAGACGAAAACAATCTAAAATAGCCCATTAAAATAGGTCAAAAATACCAAGCGAACCATGGCACTGGTGTGGGAGAGGAGTACCATGAACACTACCATGAGTGTCACACAAGGAACACCATGAACACCAACAGGTTACATGAGGAACACCAATAACATTACCATGAGTCACACGAGAAGCACACGGAACACTACCATGAGCAGCATCAAAAACACTACTACCATAAGGGTCACGTGCACTACCATGAAGACTGCCTTAAGTGTCATGTGCATCACCATGAAGACTACCATAAGTGTCATGTGCATCACCATGAAGACTACCATAAGTGTCATGTGCATCACCATGAAGACTACCATAAGGGTCATGGTGCATCACCATGAAGACTACCATAAGGGTCATGGTGCATCACCATGAAGACTACCATAAGTGTCAGAGGGTAAGGACCCCCATGTAAACTACCATGAGGGTTAAGAGCAGCCACACCAAGGACACTCCCATGACTATCATACGGTGAGGAGCACTATGTGCCAACATGTCATACTTCAGTACAGCACTATGAACACTACCATGCGCTTCCGAGGCATTGGGTGTGGAACTGTGAGACGGAAAAACGTCGCTCTAAAAGGAGGAACAGGAGGAACACACAGCTCTGCGGCCTGAGAACGGAACACACTGCTCAATAATGAGGAACACGTAGACCACTTCGCTCCAGCACGGGGACCAGATGGCAACACCGTCACTCTGGAGCAAGGACCTCAAGGTGGCGGACCACGTCTCCCAGAATACAGCCAAATCACATACGTCCTTGGCAAGAGAGGGGCATGTCTTTACTCAGGAGTCCAGAGACCACCAGTAGAGGGGTATCTACAGACCATACGCTCAGTGGTCTACGCAGGCGACGTGCCTGAGTTGGCTCGAGCCATCATTATTGGTGTTGACGAACATTAATATCTAAACCATCGACCTAGAACAGCCCAAAAGGGTTGGGAAAGTTTGCAAATATAGTGATTGTATTTATATCCAGAATAATCGAAAAACATAAGTCATTCAAGAAATATTCTGAGGCACAAACGTTGATGCACAATGTCCCCCAAAGTAAGTAAGTAATGTCACCGTGGATTAACATCTCTTACTCGCTTGACACCCAAGGCTTTTTGTATGAATAATCAAACGGGTTTGCTAAATTCGATGACACGACAGGGCGATAGCGCAGCTTTTTTCCCTCTGGACACTCAAATCACACCATTGTAAATTCATCTCCGCATCAATATCTAATCAGTCCTGAACAAAAGCTATCTCCCGTCCATTTCCTGCCTGCGTCCGAGTCTGAAACCCTACCCAGTCTTCCTCATACAATATTCTCATGGTGTCCTCCATGATGAAATTAGGCAGGCTTATATTGTGTCAGCAAAATCATTCGCTCAATCTTCTCTTTTTTTATATATATTTTTTTCCTGTCGAAGGCTCAGGTCACGGACAAAAGTCCCCACTGAAGCAAAGCCTTTTATGAAACATAACAACAGGGCCTTATGATATATAAAAAGTAAAGAGAAAACGGTAAGAAGTTTATGAGCAGGTAGAAAACGCTTTAAAAAAAAAAATGGGTCTGCCGTGGCTGTCATGAGGTAGAGAACTTTACAGCCCAGCCACGACGTAGGGAAAGAAGCAGAGACTTCGCACTGGCCCTCCCACGAGTTGTCACCAACCACACGGTTACCATGTGACGCACGAGGCTTACGAAGTGGAGGACGCTTCGTCCGTCGCATAACGGTGGCACGAGAGACGTCACGTACCCATGCCTAAGACGTCAGGTCTCGAGTGCGGAAACCACAGTAACACCTACGGAAGAGAGAGAGAGAGAGAGAGAGAGAGAGAGAGAGAGAGAGAGAGAGAGAGAGAGAGAGAGAGAGAGAGAGAGAGAGAGAGAACCTACGGAGCAATGTTAGAAATGTGGGTCAAGTGCTGAGTTTAGAACTGTGGAGGTATAAAGTCGGATTTCCTTACACTCGACTCTTGTCAAGTGAGTGGGAGCTACGGCCTCACCAGACGTAGCAGCAGTACTCCATACACAGACCAATCGATCCTTTGTATAGTCTGAGCAAACTGTTCACAACACAGGAACGTTAAGTACCTGAGCAGGGCTTCCAGTTTCTCAAGGCAAACCCATGTTCATTTAATATGTTTCTAAGAGAGAGAGATCACACACGAAAGTGATATCATGTACAAGAAAGATGTGACGAACCTTAAAATGTGAAACAAGACGGAATTGGATTTCATTATAGGCCTCAAACTTAACAAGGTTTAGGTGTGGTCCGGAGCAAAATCTCGCGAACATCTAAGGTTTATAAAAGGTACTTGTGTCGAGACAAGACACACAACTTCAGCGACAGAAGGTGGGACGGATTTGAACGAAGTGGAAGAATGGAATGGCGGGAGACGCCAACGTCTGAGGGCACGCGCACCTGGCTGTATCCTCTCAACTGTCATCAACTGAATCGTAAGTGCGTTACGCGGAAGATGGCCCGACATGATGCGACACCATCGTAACGCAATCAAAACATCCCAACGCCACCATGCACATACAGTGATCACGACGTGGTGACCCCGTGTTACAAAGTCATAACGTGTAAATATTACGGTTTCAGTACGTCTTACGTCAATTGGGAGGTGAGTTTGAATGGTGAGAGGCTGGAGGAAGTGAAGTGTTTTAGATATCTGGGAGTGGATCTGTCAGCGGATGGAACCATGGAAGCGGAAGTGGATCATAGGGTGGGGGAGGGGGCGAAAATTTTGGGAGCCTTGAAAAATGTGTGGAAGTCGAGAACATTATCCCGGAAAGCAAAAATGGGTATGTTTGAAGGAATAGTAGTTCCAACAATGTTGTATGGTTGCGAGGCGTGGGCTATGGATAGAGTTGTGCGTAGGAGGATGGATGTGCTGGAAATGAGATGTTTGAGGACAATGTGTGGTGTGAGGTGGTTTGATCGAGTAAGTAACGTAAGGGTAAGAGAGATGTGTGGAAATAAAAAGAGCGTGGTTGAGAGAGCAGAAGAGGGTGTTTTGAAGTGGTTTGGGCACATGGAGAGAATGAGTGAGGAAAGATTGACCAAGAGGATATATGTGTCGGAGGTGGAGGGAAAAGGATTTTGTGTGATCGGGGCCTGAACATGCAGGAGGGTGAAAGGAGGGCAAGGAATAGAGTGAATTGGAGCGATGTGGTATACAGGGGTTGACGTGCTGTCAGTGGATTGAATCAAGGCATGTGAAGCGTCTGGGGTAAACCATGGAAAGCTGTGTAGGTATGAATATTTGCGTGTGTGGACGTGTGTATGTACATGTGTATGGGGGGGGGGGGGTTGGGCCATTTCTTTCGTCTGTTTCCTTGCGCTACCTCGCAAACGCGGGAGACAGCGACAAAGTATAAAAAAAAAAAAAAAAAAAAAAAAAAATAAATATACTTGTTTGCCGTTTTCCGCGTTGGCGAGGTAGGACCAGGACAAGATGAAGAAAAGGCCGCATTCGCTTACATCCATTTTCTACCTGCTGCGCGTAAATACACCAGAAACCACAGCCTCCTACACACACACACACACACACACACACACACACACACACACACACACACATAGATAAATTTCTACATAAACAAAAATAAATAATCCCAAGAGAATAAAGGCGATGCTCTGTAAAATCAGACATCCTATAAACACAGTACAACACCCGCCTCACGTGCCTAGCTAGCGCCAGTGCTTCTCCGTATTTCCATCGCTCTGTGCTCCTGCTGCTGCTGCTGACCTCACACGGGTGCGCAAACCTGCGCTCTGAGGGTCAACTCCTCCTCCTCCTCCTCCGTCATCCTTAACTGGATATCTTTCATGGAAAAAAAATGGAGTAACGCGTACCAATATGTCCGTCAACTTTCACT
>NC_092238.1:3923808-3973808 GCF_036320965.1 Panulirus ornatus
TATAGTGTGGAGAATGGTGTAGAGACCTGGAGGGTGTAGTGAAGCTTTAGTTTGAACTGGAAATGTAGAGGTAGTGGAGATATGAGTAATGGTAACGTGACAGTCCTTTGGTGTCGAGGATATTGTATAAAGATGAGGGTGTAGAGAAAATGTGTTTTTGACCTTACCTGTCAGGAAGGATCAGGTCAAAGTTCTGTATCGTCGTTACTGGTATAGTAAAGATGGCCTTTGACGGGACCCTTACCGATCGGGTGAAAGGATGAACAGGGTCAGGTAGGGATGTAGTGAAGATAACGGCGATAACGAGAGAGTGAAGAAAAATTTGTAGTGAAGTTAGGAGAAGATCACTGGAGTGGTCGTTTACGTTTGGTTGTAGATAGAATGACAAAGATATAATATAGTGAAGAAAAATTTGTAGTGAAGATAGGAGAAGACCACTGGAGTGGTCGTTTACGTTTGGTTGTAGATAGAATGACAAAGATATAATATAGTGAAGAAAAATTTGTAGTGAAGATAGGAGAAGACCACTGGAGTGGTCGTTTACGTTTGGTTGTAGATAGAATGACAAAGATATAATATAGATAAAGTACATGATACGGTTCGGAAGAGCGTTGTGAGGGAGAAAGTTGAGAGTGAATGTGAATAAAATCAAGGTTATTTGTTTTAGACAGGGCTGAGGGACAAGTTAATTGGGATGCAAGTGTAAATGGAGAAAATTGGAGGAAGTGAAGTGTTTCAGTTATCTGGGAGTGGTCTTAGCAGCGAATGGAAGCATGGAAGCAGAAGTAAGTCATAGGGTGTGGGAGGGGTTGGAGGTTCAGGTAGCGACGAAGAATGTGTGGAAGGATAGAACGTTATCTCGGACAACAGAAATGGTTATGTTTGAAGGAATAGTCGTTCCAACAATATTGAAGACAGTATTTGGTGTGAGGTGGTTTCATCATGGTAAGAGAGATGTGTGGAAGTAACGAGTGTGGTTGAGTGAACAGAAAAGGGTGTGCTGAAATGGTTTGGACGTATGGAGAGAATGAATGAGGAAAAGATTGACAAAGAGGATACATGTGTCAGAGGTGGAGGGAACAAGAAGTGGGATGGCCCTGGGAATGGACGAGGGCCTGTATGTATGTACATGTTGTTTCATTGATTATCCTGACGTCACAGAAATCTAAAATGTAAAATGAAATAAATGTTCACATTTGTGTCAAATGTGAAAGGCGAATGCCATATTATACTGATGATTGCGTTGCATTATTATCGGCGTCCAGTTTGGTAAATGGAACAGGCGACGGCCACTCTAGAATACTAGCGCCATCTGTAGATGAGACGGGGAACTACATCACTGAGGTGCCAGTGAGAAAATGAACTAAATGTGTATTTTCCTATCCTTGTTAAGTATTTTGGGGAGCCATCCCCCACGAATTAACACTGATTTACCACAGTTATAAAACCGCCGCCAATAGCCCTCCTACACTCGTCTTTCTACTGTTGATGATAACGATAGATAAAGAACGTGTTCATCTTACCCATTTTCTAGGGAAATATAAACAAACAGTTAAAGTAGCGGACGCTGTTTAGACAAGATTTGACGGCCAGTTTCAGGAAACCAGTCCCGCCCACACACCCTGTCCAGGCCTGCCCATACACCAGGCCCTGCCGTACACCTGGACCACTCACACACCAGTCCCGCCCATACACTAGTCCCTCCCACACACCAGGCACACCCATACACCAGTCCCGCCCACACACCAGTCCCTCCCATACACCAAGCCGGCCCACACACCAGGCCCTCCCACACACCAGGCCCGCCCACATACCAGGCCCGCCCACGCAGCAGACCCGCCTACACACCAGTAAATATGTTGTGAAAAATAAATCTCTAGAATGGTTAGAAATACAGTGGAAAGCTTGGACCACCTGTGTTTATTTTCAAGCGAGTGTACTCAGCCTCCCTCCCACCCTCTCTCCTCTCCACCTTTCCCACTCAGCAAGCAGGCAGCGCAGGTGAGCTACCACCACCAGATTTATGGCCGACTCGTGATCCTCCTGGAGTAGGAAATACAAGACTGAGATACGGGTTTGATCCCTCTTTACCAGACAACCAAGTAAATTTTTCATACTTGTACGCTATTTCCCGGGTGAGCGAGGTAGCTAGCATCCATAGCAAATGATCGAGCTGTAGGCATAGTTTTTAATTTTTTAATAATTGGTTTTAAAACGTAATACAAGAGTGGAGGATGCGTTTGTTTTGAGGGCTGAACTAAAGATGCGTATATTAGAGATTAAAGAAAATATATTTTTATAAATATACATATAAACGTAAATGCTAATTAACTACCGTCTAACTCAAGACTGAATCGCTGGGTATGTGGACTGGGAGAGGGAGCATCATATTTGTTGACATTTGAGGAACCTTATCGCCTCTTCCTTCAGCGATTCGAGAAGGCGCTTCTCGTCGACTTTAAGTATGGATCCTAGAGGCTTGTATACTGCCATTGCTATGAATCTCCTCGCTATTTCCAGGAGGTCTTTCTCGTCGATGTTTTGCCGGGCCTTCTGTTGGGAGGGGGAATACTCGCTGAGGGACTCCGCTAAGCCAAAGTCGATGACTCGCACTGTAACCTCGCCCTTTTCGGTCGAGCTTACGATGATATTGCTCCCGTGGAGGTCGCAGTGCGCATACCCAGCCTTGTGGACTTCCTGCACGGCGGTGCATGCGGCAATGAACACCCTCAGGCGCTGCGCCAGTCCTTGGAACTTAAAATTCGAGAGGCACGTCCCTGGCACAAATTCCATGACGAGAGCCGCAGGCGCGGCAGAAGTGACCCCGTACAGTTTCGGCGCCCCTCCTGCCCCTTCTAGGTTCAAGAGTGCCTGGAATTCCTCCCCGATCATCGAGTTGTTGAGCGTAAACTGTTTGACGGCGACGGTGATTTCACTGCCGTCTTCCATGGTAAGGAGCGCCTGATTCACAATGCCATAACATCCTTCGCCCAGACACTTATTCAGTGTGATCCGCGACCAAGATATTCGGGGAATATGCTGGTCAACGTCTTCGGGGAAGGCTTTGGTGGGAAGCTGGTCGGTGTGGGCGGATTTGACTGAAAGGGTATCGGAGATGGGGGGGATAATGGGTAGGGATTTGGGTGGAGAGGGGCTGCTGGGAGAGGTGTCAGCAGGAGAGGGATCCTCCACTTTCTGGAATTTGAGTGGTCTTGGATACTCGTCCGAACAAACTCTTTTAGCACCTCGAGCGGGTGGAGAGGGGCTGGTGGGAGAGGTGTCAGCAGGAGAGGGATCCTCCACTTTCTGGAATTTGAGTGGTCTTAGATACTCGTCCGAACAAACTCTTTTAACACCTCGAGCGGGTGGAGAGGGGCTGCTGGGAGAGGTGTCAGCAGGAGAGGGATCCTCCACTTCCTGGAATTTGAGTTGTCTTGGGTTCTCGTCCGAACAAACTCTTTTAACACCTCGAGCGGGTGGAGAGGGGCTGGTGGGAGAGGTGTCAGCAGGAGAGGGATCCTCCACTTTCTGGAATTTGATTAGTGTTGAGTACTCGTCCGAACAAACTCTTTTAACACCTCGAGCAGGTGGAGAGGGGCTGCTGGGAGAGGTGTCAGCAGGAGAGGGATCCTCCACTTTCCTGAATATGAGTGGTCTTGGATACTCGTCGGAACATACCCTCTTAACTCCTTTTGTGGTTGCTGCTGCTTCTTGTACTTGCTGTTGCTTTTGGACATCAAACATTGTGGCAGCGGTAGAGGGACTACTTTTTTGATTGTTTGTTTTGGCTTCTGCCCATCACACGTTATATTCCAGATACAGTAATATAGTTACTTCCATAACTTCACTATTTGTCTTGGAGACAATTAGTGAAGTTATAAGACATACACGTAGGCCTTACTGAGCTTGTCAGAGGCTAGTGGTGCCAAGGATGTAGTGGATATAGTGTGGAGAATGGTGTAGAGACCTGGAGGGTGTAGTGAAGCTTTAGTTTGAACTGGAAATGTAGAGGTAGTGGAGATATGAGTAATGGTAACGTGACAGTCCTTTGGTGTCGAGGATATTGTATAAAGATGAGGGTGTAGAAAAAATGTGTTTTTGACCTTACCTGTCAGGAAGGATCAGGTCAAAGTTCTGTATCGTCGTTACTGGTATAGTAAAGATGGCCTTTGACGGGACCCTTACCGATCGGGTGAAAGGATGAACAGGGTCAGGTAGGGATGTAGTGAAGATAGCGGCGATAACGAGAGAGTGAAGAAAAATTTGTAGTGAAGTTAGGAGAAGACCACTGGAGTTGTCGTTTACGTTTGGTTGTAGATAGAATGACAAAGATATAATATAGTGAAGAAAAATTTGTAGTGAAGATAGGAGAAGACCACTGGAGTGGTCGTTTACGTTTGGTTGTAGATAGAATGACAAAGATATAATATAGTGAAGAAAAATTTGTAGTGAAGATAGGAGAAGACCACTGGAGTGGTCGTTTACGTTTGGTTGTAGATAGAATGACAAAGATATAATATAGTGAAGAAAAATTTGTAGTGAAGATAGGAGAAGACCACTGGAGTGGTCGTTTACGTTTGGTTGTAGATAGAATGACAAAGATATAATATAGTGAAGAAAAATTTGTAGTGAAGATAGGAGAAGACCACTGGAGTGGTCGTTTACGTTTGGTTGTAGATAGAATGACAAAGATATAATATAGTGAAGAAAAATTTGTAGTGAAGATAGGAGAAGACCACTGGAGTGGTCGTTTACGTTTGGTTGTAGATAGAATGACAAAGATATAATATAGATAAAGTACATGATACGGTTCGGAAGAGCGTTGTGAGGGAGAAAGTTGAGAGTGAATGTGAATAAAATCAGGGTTATTTGTTTTAGACAGGGCTGAGGGACAAGTTAATTGGGATGTAAGTGTAAATGGAGAAAATTGGAGGAAGTGAAGTGTTTCAGTTATCTGGGAGTGGTCTTAGCAGCGAATGGAAGCATGGAAGCAGAAGTAAGTCATAGGGTGTGGGAGGGGTTGGAGGTTCAGGTAGCGACGAAGAATGTGTGGAAGGATAGAACGTTATCTCGGACAACAGAAATGGTTATGTTTGAAGGAATAGTCGTTCCAACAATATTGAAGACAGTATTTGGTGTGAGGTGGTTTCATCATGGTAAGAGAGATGTGTGGAAGTAACGAGTGTGGTTGAGTGAACAGAAAAGGGTGTGCTGAAATGGTTTGGACGTATGGAGAGAATGAATGAGGAAAAGATTGACAAAGAGGATACATGTGTCAGAGGTGGAGGGAACAAGAAGTGGGATGGCCCTGGGAATGGACGAGGGCCTGTATGTATGTACATGTTGTTTCATTGATTATCCTGACGTCACAGAAATCTAAAATGTAAAATGAAATAAATGTTCACATTTGTGTCAAATGTGAAAGGCGAATGCCATATTATACTGATGATTGCGTTGCATTATTATCGGCGTCCAGTTTGGTAAATGGAACAGGCGACGGCCACTCTAGAATACTAGCGCCATCTGTAGATGAGACGGGGAACTACATCACTGAGGTGCCAGTGAGAAAATGAACTAAATGTGTATTTTCCTATCCTTGTTAAGTATTTTGGGGAGCCTTCCCCCACGAATTAACACTGATTTACCACAGTTATAAAACCGCCGCCAATAGCCCTCCTACACTCGTCTTTCTACTGTTGATGATAACGATAGATAAAGAACGTGTTCATCTTACCCATTTTCTAGGGAAATATAAACAAACAGTTAAAGTAGCGGACGCTGTTTAGACAAGATTTGACGGCCAGTATCAGGAAACCAGTCCCGCCCACACACCCTGTCCAGGCTTGCCCATACACCAGGCCCTGCCGTACACCTGGACCACTCACACACCAGTCCTGCCCATACACTAGTCCCTCCCACACACCAGGCACACCCATACACCAGTCCCGCCCACACACCAGGCCCTCCCATACACCAAGCCGGCCCACACACCAGGCCCTCCCACACACCAGGCCCGCCCACATACCAGGCCCGCCCATGCAGCAGACCCGCCTACACACCAGTAAATATGTTGTGAAAAATAAATCTCTAGAATGGTTAGAAATACAGTGGAAAGCTTGGACCACCTGTGTTTATTTTCAAGCGAGTGTACTCAGCCTCCCTCCCACCCTCTCTCCTCTCCACCTTTCCCACTCAGCAAGCAGGCAGCGCAGGTGAGCTACCACCACCAGATTTATGGCCGACTCGTGATCCTCCTGGAGTAGGAAATACAAGACTGAGATACGGGTTTGATCCCTCTTTACCAGACAACCAAGTAAATTTTTCATACTTGTACGCTATTTCCCGGGTGAGCGAGGTAGCTAGCATCCATAGCAAATGATCGAGCTGTAGGCATAGTTTTTAATTTTTTAATAATTGGTTTTAAAACGTAATACAAGAGTGGAGGATGCGTTTGTTTTGAGGGCTGAACTAAAGATGCGTATATTAGAGATTAAAGAAAATATATTTTTATAAATATACATATAAACGTAAATGCTAATTAACTACCGTCTAACTCAAGACTGAATCGCTGGGTATGTGGACTGGGAGAGGGAGCATCATATTTGTTGACATTTGAGGAACCTTATCGCCTCTTCCTTCAGCGATTCGAGAAGGCGCTTCTCGTCGACTTTAAGTATGGATCCTAGAGGCTTGTATACTGCCATTGCTATGAATCTCCTCGCTATTTCCAGGAGGTCTTTCTCGTCGATGTTTTGCCGGGCCTTCTGTTGGGAGGGGGAATACTCGCTGAGGGACTCCGCTAAGCCAAAGTCGATGACTCGCACTGTAACCTCGCCCTTTTCGGTCGAGCTTACGATGATATTGCTCCCGTGGAGGTCGCAGTGCGCATACCCAGCCTTGTGGACTTCCTGCACGGCGGTGCATGCGGCAATGAACACCCTCAGGCGCTGCGCCAGTCCTTGGAACTTAAAATTCGAGAGGCACGTCCCTGGCACAAATTCCATGACGAGAGCCGCAGGCGCGGCAGAAGTGACCCCGTACAGTTTCGGCGCCCCTCCTGCCCCTTCTAGGTTCAAGAGTGCCTGGAATTCCTCCCCGATCATCGAGTTGTTGAGCGTAAACTGTTTGACGGCGACGGTGATTTCACTGCCGTCTTCCATGGTAAGGAGCGCCTGATTCACAATGCCATAACATCCTTCGCCCAGACACTTATTCAGTGTGATCCGCGACCAAGATATTCGGGGAATATGCTGGTCAACGTCTTCGGGGAAGGCTTTGGTGGGAAGCTGGTCGGTGTGGGCGGATTTGACTGAAAGGGTATCGGAGATGGGGGGGATAATGGGTAGGGATTTGGGTGGAGAGGGGCTGCTGGGAGAGGTGTCAGAAGGAGAGGGATCCTCCACTTTCTGGAATTTGAGTGGTCTTGGATACTCGTCCGAACAAACTCTTTTAGCACCTCGAGCGGGTGGAGAGGGGCTGGTGGGAGAGGTGTCAGCAGGAGAGGGATCCTCCACTTTCTGGAATTTGAGTGGTCTTAGATACTCGTCCGAACAAACTCTTTTAACACCTCGAGCGGGTGGAGAGGGGCTGCTGGGAGAGGTGTCAGCAGGAGAGGGATCCTCCACTTCCTGGAATTTGAGTTGTCTTGGGTTCTCGTCCGAACAAACTCTTTTAACACCTCGAGCGGGTGGAGAGGGGCTGGTGGGAGAGGTGTCAGCAGGAGAGGGATCCTCCACTTTCTGGAATTTGATTAGTGTTGAGTACTCGTCCGAACAAACTCTTTTAACACCTCGAGCAGGTGGAGAGGGGCTGCTGGGAGAGGTGTCAGCAGGAGAGGGATCCTCCACTTTCCTGAATATGAGTGGTCTTGGATACTCGTCGGAACATACCCTCTTAACTCCTTTTGTGGTTGCTGCTGCTTCTTGTACTTGCTGTTGCTTTTGGACATCAAACATTGTGGCAGCGGTAGAGGGACTACTTTTTTGATTGTTTGTTTTGGCTTCTGCCCATCACACGTTATATTCCAGATACAGTAATATAGTTACTTCCATAACTTCACTATTTGTCTTGGAGACAATTAGTGAAGTTATAAGACATACACGTAGGCCTTACTGAGCTTGTCAGAGGCTAGTGGTGCCAAGGATGTAGTGGATATAGTGTGGAGAATGGTGTAGAGACCTGGAGGGTGTAGTGAAGCTTTAGTTTGAACTGGAAATGTAGAGGTAGTGGAGATATGAGTAAGGGCAAAGTGGCCGTCCTTTGGTGTCGAGGATATTGTATAAAGATGAGGGTGTAGAGAAAATGTGTTTTTGACCTTACCTGTCAGGAAGGATCAGGTCAAAGTTCTGTATCGTCGTTACAGATGTAGTAAAGATGGCCTTTGACGGGACCCTTACCGATCGGGTGAAAGGATGAACAGGGTCAGGTAGGGATGTAGTGAAAACGGCGATAACGAGAGAGTGAAGAAAAATTTGTAGTGAAGATAGGAGAAGACCACTGGAGTTGTCGTTTACGTTTGGTTGTAGATAGAATGACAAAAATATAATATAGTGAAGAAAAATTTGTAGTGAAGATAGGAGACGATCACTGGAGTGGTCGTTTACGTTTGGTTGTAGATAGAATGACAAAGATATAATATAGTGAAGAAAAATTTGTAGTGAAGATAGGAGAAGACCACTGGAGTGGTCGTTTACGTTTGGTTGTAGATAGAATGACAAAGATATAATATAGTGAAGAAAAATTTGTAGTGAAGATAGGAGAAGACCACTGGAGTGGTCGTTTACGTTTGGTTGTAGATAGAATGACAAAGATATAGTGAAGAAAAATTTGTAGTGAAGATAGGAGAAGACCACTGGAGTGGTTGTTTACGTTTGGTTGTAGATAGAATGACAAAGATATGATATAGATGAAGTACATGATACGGTTCGGAAGAGCGTTGTGAGGGAGAAAGTTGAGAGTGAATGTGAATAAAGTCAAGGTTATTTGTTTTAGACAGGGCTGAGGGACAAGTTAATTGGGATGTAAGTGTAAATGGAGAAAATTGGAGGAAGTGAAGTGTTTCAGTTATCTGGGAGTGGTCTTAGCAGCGAATGGAAGCATGGAAGCAGAAGTAAGTCATAGGGTGTGGGAGGGGTTGGAGGTTCAGGTAGCGACGAAGAATGTGTGGAAGGATAGAACGTTATCTCGGACAACAGAAATGGTTATGTTTGAAGGAATAGTCGTTCCAACAATATTGAAGACAGTATTTGGTGTGAGGTGGTTTCATCATGGTAAGAGAGATGTGTGGAAGTAACGAGTGTGGTTGAGTGAACAGTAAAGGGTGTGCTGAAATGGTTTGGACGTATGGAGAGAATGAATGAGGAAAAGATTGACAAAGAGGATACATGTGTCAGAGGTGGAGGGAACAAGAAGTGGGATGGCCCTGGGAATGGATGGGGGCCTGTATGTATGTACATGTTATTTCATTGATTATCCTGACGTCATAGAAATCTAAAATGTTAAATAAAATAAATGTTCACATATGTGTCAAATGCGAATGGCGAATGCCATATTGATCCACGTAATTTCTTCATATTTTTTTGAGTATTAAGATAAAAGATGAGCTATTTCAAAATGATATTTTATAGAAACGGCGAATATAGCTTATAGAAAACGAACGATTGCATGAGAAGACAACAATTCACGGGAGTGAAACCACCCACAGTGGAGCGTTGGTTACTAAGTGTGATATTTCACCCGTACGAGGAGGATCTGCAGCCGTGAAATGAATGTTAGGTTACTAACCCGCTGGGCAAACATGGCTAGGCTCCTGTTCGTTGTGCAAAAGATTAGATCTTTTCGCTTCTCTCATTTCATCGTAATCTTTTGGTGATGTAGGACGAGCTTGTCCCTTCCCCTGACCAGAAGTTTGTTTAGGGCATGTGTGATCTTTCTCTAAAAAAGGGGATTTGGCTCGTGGTATTCTGACCTTTATATGGCAAGTGGCATGTCCTGTGTTTGTATGACCTGCCGTTGAGGCGAACCTTGTCTCGTCATCTCCCAACCTTCCTTTGATCAGGATTTTTATTCAGAGCTTCACTGACCTTACTGTGGCCAGAAAATTCTCCAGTTTCTGCCTGACCTTCTTGCGAGCAGGGTGGTGGTGTTCATTGCTTGTTCTGACCTTTCCCTGCCCCCGACTCAAGTATGAAGCCAAATCCCAAGAGGTCTTGAGGACTGAATAGGAAATCCAGGAGCCTTTAGGCAAGAGCGAAAGTATATATATATATTCTTTCTTTCTTTCTTTTAAACTATTCGCCATTTCCCGCGTTAGCGAGGTAGCGTTAAGAACAGAGGACTGGGCCTTTTTTGGAATATCCTCACCTGACCCCCTCTGTTCCTTCTTTTGGAAAATTAAAAAAAAAAAGAGAGGGGAGGATTTCCAGCCCCCCGCTCCCTCCCCTTTTAGTCGCTTTCTACGACACGCAGGGAATACGTGGAAGGTATTCTTTCTCCCCTATCCCCAGGGATAATATATATATATATATATATATATATATATATATATATATATATATATATATATATATTGCAGTTGACTAGAATTTTATCTAATGATTTGCGGTCGTATCTGTGAACAACATTAGTTTCGAAAAAAACGAGCTGTCAACAGAAAACAAAAGTAATTAAAAAAAAAATAGAATGTCACCACTCCTACGGGAATAAACTACCACGGATTTACTTTGAAAAAAAAAAAAAAAAAAAAAAAAAAAATATATATATATATATATATATATATATATATATATATATATATATATATATATATATATATATATATATATATATATGTATATATATATATATATATATATATATATATATATATATATATATATATATATATATATATATATATATATATATATATATTATCCCTGGGGATAGGGGAGAAAGAATACTTCCCACGTATTCCCTGCGTGTCGTAGAAGGCGACTAAAGGGGAAGGGAGCGGGGGGCTGGAAATCCTCCCCTCGTTTTTTTTTTTTTTTTTCCAAAAGAAGGAACAGAGGAGGGGGCCAGATGAGGATATTCCCTCAAAGGCCCAGTCGTCTGTTCTTAACACTACCTCGCTAAGTCGGGAAACGGCGAATAGTATGAAAGAAAGAAAAAGATATATATATATATATATATATATATATATATATATATATATATATATATATATATAAACTCGTTTTGAGTAAGATTACCATATTGGCTCCTGTGGATCTCTGGGGTTTGAGTGGTAGCACAGTTATTTTGTCTCAGTTCGAGGAAGTTGCTGTTCTTTCCTCTGAATCTACAACATGAGTGTGGCTGACCCCCCCACCCTCCCCCCCCCCTCCCACGAACTCAGTCACATACCAAGCGTCACGTAATTTCTCACATCAGTTCACGTAATACCAAACGTCACAGATTCACATAATGTCGACATACCTGAGAAACATGGAGGTGTATAGATAAAGCTCCTGCCGTACCTGCAACAATGTCCATGGTATGGATGACCTCCGTGTGTGTGTGTTACCTTATACCCGAGTACCATCCCAGCCGCATGTGTCCAGGTGTGGCATCCCAGCCGCATGTGTCCAGGTGTGGCATCCCAGCCGCATGTGTCCAGGTGTGGCAGCCCAGCCGCATGTGTCCAGGTGTGGCAGCCCAGCCGCGTGTGTCCAGGTGTGGCAGCCCAGCCGCGTGTGTCCAGGTGTGGCAGCCCAGCCGCGTGTGTCCAGGTGTGGCATCCCAGCCGCGTGTGTCCAGGTGTGGCATCCCAGCCGCGTGTGTCCAGGTGTGGCATCCCAGCCGCGTCCGGGCAGGGTGTGTCCAGGTGTGGCATCCAGCCGCATGTGTCCAGTGTGGGCAGCCCAGCCGCGTGTGTCCAGGTGTGGCAGCCCAGCCGCGTGTGTCCAGGTGTGGCATCCCAGCCGCATGTGTCCAGGTGTGGCAGCCCAGCCGCATGTGTCCAGGTGTGGCAGCCCAGCCGCGTGTGTCATTAACTATTCCACCCCCGCTACATGTGTCCAGACCACGACTAAGGTGCGCTGGGCGAACCAAGGCGGTTGTGGAGGCTTCATAATGCACGACACCAGACAACTCCACCAACGCAGGAACACCAGCTGCAGGAGAGAGAGAGAGAGAGAGAGAGAGAGAGAGAGAGAGAGAGAGAGAGAGAGAGAGAGAGAGAGAGAGAGAGCAAATTCAGAGCGGGCTGCATGTAGGTAAATTACTACTTGGTTTACGGTTTTCCTGGCTCTATTTTCGTGTCGTTTCGTGTCGTGTCGTGTCGTGTGTGTGTGTGTGTGTGTGTGCGCGCGCGCGCCAGGCTTCGATGTCTCTTTCCCTCCCTCCCTCGTCCTCCCACGCCTCTGGAAGGCGTCGTTGTCGCCCGTCCTCACACATCCCTGGGACGGATGTCTCCCTCCGCCGAACTTATCAATGCCAACGACCATGTCCCAACTCACAAACTCGCCTGCCAATTTTCTTTTACGTGCCCCCGGCAGCGCCCGTGTCGCAAACTCTCATGTGTTGACGATGTCGGGATCTCTCTCTCTCTCTCTCTCTCTCTCTCTCTCTCTCTCTCTCTCTCTCCCGCGCGTGCCAGCCTGCCTTTGGACTCGCCTCACGTTTGGTCCTTTCCTCGCGGCCTCTTCGTCGTGCGGTGCTGCTGCCCCGTAGTAAGAGACCATCGAACAGGAAATTATCCCGGGGGTGCTTTACCAGATCTTTCGTCTCCGGTGGAGTTGCACGCCGCTGGGTTTCCCATTCTTCTTCTCTGTGAGTCTCCTAACACACACACACACACACACACACACACACACACACACACACACACACACACACACACACACACACACACCACCTTTCATTTTTAGTGCCGGGTTCACATGTCGTGAGGAATCTTGGGCACAACACAGTCGCCTTGATTTGTCGTGTTCATAATTCTCTCTCTCTCTCTCTCTCTCTCTCTCTCTCTCTCTCTCTCTCTCTCCCCCCCCTGCCCCTTTACGTTGTCGCCCGGGGGAGAGGAGCTCTCCTGCTCTCACTCTTATGAGCGAGGACTGATTTCCCTCATACTCTGACGTGTATGTGTGTGTGGTGTACATTCATTATCATGTGATATACACTCCAGTATATCATCTCTTGATAAGCTCTCATACGTATATGATTTGGTATAACTAGTACTGGATATATATTTCTTTTCTTTCATACTATTCGCCATTTCCCGCGTCAGCGAGGTAGCGTTAAGAACAGAGGACTGGGCCTCTGAGGAAACATCCTCATCCAGCCCCCTTCTCTGTTCCTTCCTTTGGAAAAAAAAAAAGAGGGGAGGATTTCCAGCCCCCCGCTCCCTTTCCCTTTTAGTCGCCTTGTACGACACGCAGGGAATACATGGGAAGTATTCTTTCTCCCATATCCCCAGCGAAAACTGGATATATATATATATATATATATATATATATATATATATATATATATATATATATATATATATATATATATATATGTTTTTCTCAAAGTGTGGATGATATATGCTGTCTCCAGGCCCATTGAATATCCTAATTTCAATTCAAAAATTCAGTATTATGTCTGATTTTTTTTCACAGGTTCAGTATAGTTATATCTCGACACACTAATTAATACTATTAAAAACACACCTGATGATATTAGATTAATGTTCTTAATCTATTGATCATCACACCAAACAATGAGTAACTGCCCGTAACACTTGGGTAGCAGGGATTTCCGTGCAGTAAGGGCGTGTTTGTGGTCTTCAAACTCTTATCTTGACCTCCTGGAAGAAGCCGTTCAGGATGTGTCGTTTGGTGGTTATACCTTGACCTTGACAACCTTAAATGACCTTTGACATTTGGTAAGCCAATTAACCAATTTAAGATGGTCTTGTTTTTCTCCCGTTCTAAGATGATTAATTTAGAAGTTATATACCTAAAATTTTAGATGGTTCAGTCCCCCCCCCTCCCCCCCTCCCTCCCTAACACACCCAACAAGAATAAACCTGAATTTGTTCAGAAGAGTTTGATGTATATTTATTCTGCTGAATATACTGATTAAAGGTTTATCAAAGGCAAATCGGGTAATTGGACTGGTTAATGACCCTGGAAATAATTATTTCCGGCTAGTACATGTGGTATTTACTGGCTGCCTGTATTATTTGTTATGAAAATAGATGAATTCACACACACACACACACACACACACACACACACACACACACACACACACACACACACACACACACACCAAAAAACAAAACATGAATAAATGAAATTTCTTTTGCATGTTTGTTTAAAAGTTTTGATATCGAGTTCATATCATAGACATTACCACCATGGTTACTATGTCAATAATTAGAGTTGTGTTTTGGGTAATGAGTTTTGCTAATGAATCTCGTTTTGATTACTTTTAAGTAATTAAGGGGCTGTTAAAGGAGACTGCAGTAAGCCCTGGTACTGGGAGAGTTGTTCAAGGCACCACTTCCGCCATAATTGATTAATTAATCCCATTAATTACCTCCTAATTTCTCATGTTATTTACGTAAAGTCTTGAGAAGCGAGGCACAGCCCTTGACGACTAGTTAACGTAATTTAAGTGTATCAGACATGCCTACCTATTCAGATGTTAAGTTACGATGTTGTTAAAGGGCCAAATCGAAAGAAAAAAGCTTTTCTTGTCTGTGTTTCAGGAACTTTCATTTTCCCCTCACTTTTGCCGTACAGACGATGCTCGAAGTATCGATGAGAGATATTGGGGTCCAAATGTTTTATGCTGATTTCATAGCCGACTTGATCACCCGCGCGTTCCTATACAGCTGGTAATACCTTCCTGCCTGTTTGTGTGTGTATATTGGGTTAAAGTGACGAGATTACGCCTGTCAGAAACCTTATTTATCAAGACAGAATTGATTGGATCATGAGAATCGGGGATCGAAACCCTTTTGTCCAATGGAGTTCAAACCTTCTTCAGCGGCCTGCACGTTGTGGGTTCAGCTTAGTGAGTTCTTTAAATGGTATCTGGTGCTGAACTTGTGTGTTTTTAGGTAATTAGTCTTCGTAAATTAGCGGGAGTTTTGGAAGTTCAAATGATCGTATCCTTTCCGTTTTAAACATCTCACCTCAGGTCTCAGGGTGAGGTTCAGTGATGGGGAATATCGGGTCTCGCAAGCCCTCTTTCTAGATTCCATCTTGCTGCTTTTAGAGTCATCAGCTCCGGTGATTAAGCGCGTTTTTGGAGGCGGGTCACTGTAGGTCGTTCATCAGATGCGAGGACGTAAAGGCATCAGTGTGCCTAAAAGAGGTAATTAGGTCAGGTGATAGTTACACACACACACACACACACACACACAGACACACACACACACACACACACACACACACACACACACACACACATTACTTCACTGTGTACTGGGAAGCGAGTGTGTGTGTGTGTGTGTGTGTGTGTGTGTGTGTGTGTGTGTGTGTGTGTGTGTGTGCGGGCGCGCGCAAGAAAATTAAAATTTCCCAACTTTTCGACAACATGAGATATGAAACCGTAAGTTTTTGTTTACCCACGCGCTCATAACTTGACACACACACACACACACACACACACACACACACACACACACACACACACACACACACACACACGCTGGGGAAATATGAATGCTGAGGCCGCCATGAGCGGGATAACTACATGTGTCCACACAGGTAGAGTAATGACTTGCGTTCATTACACCCAGCCCTGTTTAATGGCCGGTGTAGCTAGCTGGCGTGGGTGATCCCCCTGAACACCAGCTGCTGTGGCCGCCTCCCTAGGTACCAGCTGGTGTTCCCCATTCCCCCTGGACACCAGCTGGTGTTCCCCATCCCCCCTGGACACCAGCTGGTGTGGCCACCTCCCGGGCCAAGCGTCGTATAACAATATAATGATGACTGCTGTCATCCTGCGGGAGCTGGTCTTCGTTCTCCCCGCCAGCAGGAATGGACCGCCCTTGCTCTCTAGCAAGACTCGGTGCTGCCCCTGACGCGTTTGTTTGTCGTTGATCGCGTTCCTGCCTGACGCTCTCTCTCTCTCTCTCTCTCTCTCTCTCTCTCTCTCTCTCTCTCTCTCTCTCTCTCTCTCTCTCTCTCTCTCTCCCCCAGCACATCGACGGTTCTTCAAAACAATACCTTTTTAACTCTTGAGTTTCCGTTTTCTTCCACTGGGTAATTCCCAATATTCCGGCACCGCCCAGCAATTTTGTACGACGAGAGAGAGAGAGAGAGAGAGAGAGAGAGAGAGAGAGAGAGAGAGAGAGAGAGAGAGAGAGAGAGAGAGAGAGAGAGAGAAGGATGTTGCTGGGCAAGTGGAGATTCACAGAGGGAATTATATTTGTCAACATCATACCCACACTTTGTGAGGGGGAGGGGGGAGGGGGGGCCTGGCTGGCTGTGGCTTCGCTTGTTGTCATCGTTTCGCTTACGTAATTATCTTTCTATTTCTTAAGTTATTTATAACCCGGACGAGTTTACATATGATATTACGTAGTTAAGGGCTCGTATCAGTCGGCACCTTTAACTTCATCGGTTCTTTAAGCTTCGTGTATATATATATATATATATATATATATATATATATATATATATATATATATATATATATATATATATATTGAATGATGATCTCTCCAGCGTTTTCCTCCTTCAGTATCCAGGGACAGGACTATCGAGTGACAGACTCCAGACAGCGGGGACCACACAGACTCATGGTGAGGGTGACACGCATGTGTCATGACGCCCTGGGAATGAGGGCTTCGCCAGGGGCAGGAGGAGGTGCAGTGTGTGCTCACAGGTCGCCCTCAGAAAATGGGAAGACAATCTAAGAGATCCCCGGTGACACGCCAGTAGTAGTCTGCTGTCGCCATAGGACTGCTCGTGTGTGGCCACAGGTCTGGTCGTGTGGCCACAGTTTTGCTCTTGTGTGGCCACAGGTCTGGTCGTGTGTGGCCACTCCTGCTTGTGTGTGGCTATTCTCATTCTCGTGTGTGGCCACTGGTCTGCTCGTGTGTGGCCACAGGTCTGCTCGTGTGTAGCCACTCTCCTGCTCATATGTGGCCACTCCTACTTGTGTGTGGCCACTCCTGCGCGTGTGTGACTACAGGTCTGCTCGTGTGTGACCACTCCTCTGCTTGTGGTGGCCATAGGTCTGTTCATGTGTGGCCACTCCTGCTTGTGTGTGGACACTCTTGCTCGTGTGTGGCCATACACATGGGGATCATAGAATAGATACATGGGGATCATAGATACATGGGGATCATAGATACATGAGGATCATAGAATAGATACATGGGGATCATAGATACATGGGGATCATAGATACATGAGGATCATAGAATAGATACATGGGGATCATAGATACATGGGGATCATAGAATAGATACATTGAGGATCATAGAATAGATACATGGGATCATAGAATGGATACATTGAGGATCACAGAAAAGATGCATGGGGATGATAGATAGACAGAGCGACACATCTTTCTATATATTTTGTGGTTGTGATGGTGTGTTTTGTATAGGGACAGGAAGGTGGGCAGGTATGAGTGAGGGCAGGGGGATGTTGTGAAAGAATCCCGCTTTGTAATTGCTCGAAAAAGTTGTTCTCCAGTTATATTTTTTGTTGTTGTTGTCGTTCGTTCTTGACTGTTTGTCAGGGTGTACTGTGGTGGCGTTGGCATAGCTGTGCAGCTGTTCGGATGTTCACTAGCGCAGCTGCAGCTCGTGGGGCAGCTGTGCTGGCTTGATGGTGCAGATGGTCGCTGTGCACCAGCTGGTGATATGGAAGCTGGTCTGCCTCTCGTGTGCACCTTCCCCTTTCCCCTCCCTCCTCCAACACACCACCAACCCCTCCCTACAACCTCCAGCCCCACACCACCGACCCCTCCCCACAACTTCCAGCCCCACACCACCAACTCCTCCAGCAGTGTGGCTGTCCTCTCTCGGCTTCCCGTCATCTGTAATTTCTCTCACATCTTATGTAGACATAGAAAACGACATCTCATTTTCTTTTAAGCCTCCGTCAGTCAATCGGACATTCTATTTCCTTATCTATTTACGCTTTATTATCCCCCTCCTTCCACATAGTATGCTGTCACCACACACACACACACACACACACACACACACACACACACACACACACACACAGGTCACCATGCCTCTGGCTAATCACTTGTCTGGTTGTCAATACAGAACGTTCCATTGGTAATGAACTTTTCATTTGGACGTCCCTCAATATATATATATATATATATATATATATATATATATATATATATATATATATATATATATATATATATATATATACACCTTAGAAAACCCGACAAGGATGCACCACTTCGTCTCATGATTATGAGATGATGCAAGGCAATGTGAGCCGTCCGGATAATAATATTATTTTTTGTCATGATTATTTTTTTTTTCCATGTCAGGTGGCCACCGGCGTCTCGACCTCTCTGGCCACAGTATTAGATTGCGGGGAGACCTGCCTTCGCAGAGGAGTCACTAGGGAGACTTGTGGACAAGGATCACAATGAATTGGCTATTGAGTCCCTGTTGGTTAGGTTAGGTCTTTAGGGTCTATCAAGGTCAAAGGGTAATTTAGGCCCGTTAACGGTAGGTTACCACCACACCCAACGACCGAAGGGTCGTTCAATGCCATCTTCAGGCGTTGAGGATAATAAATTCAGCGACCACAATACGTTTTCTCTTTGTATGTGGTCCTTCGTTTTGGGGGAAAGTCTAGATACTGTTAGAAATTATCTCCTTTTTAGATTATTTATTTTTTATTATTATACTTTGTCGCTGTCTCCCGCGTTTGCGAGGTAGCGCAAGGAAACAGACGAAAGAAATGGCCCAACCCACCCCCTTTTTAGATACTGTTAGAAATTATCTCCTTTTTAGATACTGTTAGAAATTATCTCCTTTTTTCCCCTTTTTAAGTAAAGTTTGTTATATTGCTATAAAGTTTATGTTGATATAAACTTTGTATTGATGTAAAGTATATTATATTGCTATAAAGTTTATCATATTGATATAGATTTTATTATATTCGTATGAGGTTTATTATATAGACATAGAATTTATTATATTCGTGTAAAGTTTATCATATTGACATAGAGTTTATTACTATATTCGTGTAAAGTTTATTACATTGACGTAGAATTTACTATTTTCTTATAAAGTTTATTATATTGACACAGGATTTATTGTATTCGTATAAAGTTTATTATATTGACACAGAATTGATCATATTCGTATAGAGTTTATTATATTAATATAAAGTTCATTGCACTGATATAAAGAAAAATCGTAGTATTTAGATGCTTTATTTTGCACTCTGACGTTGTGTGTGTATATTTATTTTTCAATTTGCTCCAATATTTATGGTCGGCTCTGTAGAAAAGCGGAATTTGAAAGCCTCGCTGACAGCTATATGAACGTAACCACGAAATCAAATTTACATCTGAAAATATCACACTTTCTTTTTCTTCCCTCTCCCCCCCCCAGACATTCTTCGTCACGAAACAAGGCACTTCAGGTGGATGATGTATTAGTTGGTGGTGGTAACGAGCTGTTTGCCTGCCACTTGTCGCCATTTGTACGGTTGTTACACAGGATTTCGTGACGTCATGATTAAGGTAAGTGATTCGCTATCTCTTTGTCATTTTATCTAATTCTTAATTACCCCAAAGACCATTTTTTTTTGTGAAAGAGTTTCGGTGTTACCTTAGACCTTTCTGAAGGCTCCTGCAGCCCAAGGGTGCGCTGCTTCAAGTAGCAGGGAAATGTAGACCCCTTCAGAATGAGAGGTTCTCTCTTACGGACGAGGCTGTACTGCCAGTGATACACAGCCTCGCCAGAGAAGACATTTCACACTCTGTTTAACCTCGAGCTGGCGGAGTCCGGTAGCACTGACCGATATTCCTGGTAAGGTCCGTTCTTACAATGACCTATATTTTTTGTGATAGTATCTGCATAAACTGGATTACAGAATATGTAGATAAAAGTGCAACATATCTATTGTTTATTATTGTCATATCGCTCTTTAGAAGTGTTCAGGACCAGAGAGGGTGGGGGATCACGCACCCGAGACGATAGATTCGCCTGTAATAGATGGAGACTATCTATTCACTCGACTCCGTAACTAGCTAGCGATAGAGTGGACGGTGCATTACGGCCGAGGTCTGCCAGGAAGCGAAGCTCACCACCCGGGACGCGAGTTCCATCACACTTTCTCAAGCGAACAGACAGTTGTGTTTTGTCATTTTCTTAACTTTTGTTTGTAGCAGCTGTCGATGTGAAAGCCTCGAGGCATTGAATTAATGATGAACTGTCTAAAAGCGTTGCACTAGAGCAAGAGTCAAGATGACCATATATATATATATATATATATATATATATATATATATATATATATATATATATATATATATACTCGTGATATCGATTGTTACACGCGGGTCCCTGAGGTATGGAAGAAGAGAAAGTTTACCACTATGTCAGTACGCCGGCGGTGCGGTGAACCACTGCAACCACAGCACTACGGTGGCTGACGAGTTCCAGTCTTCCTCCCCTCCCCATCCTCGGCTTGAGTTGCAGTCTTTTCTTTCTGCCTCGCGTGCACGTGGATGACTCTGGCCTTCGGTACAGAGATACACACACACACACAACCTAGGCGGTGCGATGCTAGGGGATGGGAGAGCACTGGGGGATGGAGGATGGAGGAGTGGGGTTGGGGCTTGGTGCAGGCAGAGCAGTAATGTATGGTCGTGAGGAAGTGGGGGACGAGCCGCGCTGGACTCCAGCAAAATAAACCGACGTAAATAAGGTTTCTGGGAGAGGCAGGCATGCCGGGGGAGGAAGGGGGGATTGGTGGGGTGGTAGAGAAGGTCTATTGGTGGGGAGGGATGTACCCCCCTCCCTTCACCACCTCCTCATTGCGCCAGGGGTTTGGATGTGACTACGAGTCTCTCTCTCTTTCATATATATATATATATATATATATATATATATATATATATATATATATATATATATATATATATTCAATCAGTCTGCTGTCAGCTGGGGTACAAAAATGATGAAATTTCATTATGCAAACTCTGGTCTTCGCTGATTTTTTCCCCATTAATTCAAATAAAATCACGTCAGCAACTCGGGAAATTTATGAAATCAAACAAATTTATATATATTTATATTTTTTTTTTCAATAATTATTTGTGATTTATCAAACTGAAATGTACGGGTGGCGTCCCGGAACAACAAAACAGCACACACACGGTTTCGGTTTCGGTGTTTTTTTTTTCTGCGTTGGTAGAAAACTCGGCGAGGAGTTACCCAGAAGGTGTGAATGAATGATTTTGTGTTGAATTCCTAACTGATATTGATCCTTGGGAACCTGGTGGTTGGTTGACCGGCCAGCCATCTCGTGACGTACGTACTTCGCCGTAAAGAATTAATCATCTACGATATGTGATGTTCAGGAAGTGGCCACAGTTACCAGCACTGTCACAGGTGGCCACAGTTACCGGCACTGTCACAGGTGGCCTTAGTTACTGGCACTGTCACAGGTGGCCACAGTTACTGGCACTGTCACAGGTGGCCACAGTTGCTACCACTGTCACAGGTGGCCACAGTTACCGGCACTGTCACAGGTGGCCACAGTTACTGGCACTGTCACAGGTGGCCACAGTTGCTACCACTGTCACAGGTGGCCACAGTTACCGGCACTGTCACAGGTGGCCACAGTTGCTACCACTGTCACAGGTGGCCACAGCTAGTGGCACTTTCACAGGTGGCCACAGTTACCGGCTGTGCCGGCAATATTCTGAGAGAAATGCAAATATCACGGCAGCAGCAGCAGCAGCAGCACTCCAGCGGCTGAATTCAATTGATCAGAGAGAGAGAGAGAGAGAGAGAGAGAGAGAGAGAGAGAGGACTTCCCCAGGACTCGTATTTTGGTCTTGCCTCCAATACGTTTTTTTTTTTTTTTCCCTTCCTTAAAGTCATGTGTGAGATGCTCTGCCAGAGGGACGTATTGACACACCAGAATAACTCGAAGTAAGTTTATGGAGAAATCCATGACAGTAAAGCGCCTGTGTTTTTGTTCCCATCCCGAGTCGTGTCCTAATGAATCATACTGCGACGGTAAGAGACATTCCACATACATATGTGTAGCAATGTGCACGGTCGCACATCGTGATCCATGTGGGTTCGGACAACAGCATGGGCGTGGACATGAAGTGGGAGAGGTTATAATGAATTCTTTCACTCCAGCACAATGCCTGTTGTCTATACTCGGAACAGCAATACATTACACTGCAGTAAACGCACTGGTTTACCTTTGTTTTTTATTTTCATGATCGCTGTGTCCCGCGTTAGTGAGGTAGCGCCAGGAACAGAGGAAGAAAGGCCTCAGCCGATCGCAGCTATTCTCTAACTGTCATGTGTAATGCATCGAAACTACTATTCCCAGTCCACAACCGGGATCCGGAGATCTTTCCATGGTTTACCCCGGACGCTTCATATGCCATGGTTCAGTCTGTTGACAGCACGTCGACCCTAGTATACCACGTCGTTCCAGTTCACTCTATCCCGTGCATGTCTTTCACCCTCCTGCATGACCTGTCCAGTCATACATTAGTGGTAGACTTCATCCCGCATCGGTAAATATGGGATCAATTCTTTTGCCACAAAAGATTGATAAAAAACACGTAGATGTTAAGTGTTTGGTAGATCTGCCTTATACATAACTAAATCGATTGGCTGCGAAAAATATGAAAAAAGATAAGGATAATAGGCATGGTCAGTGGCTGGACAGTGTCTCTGGATGGGAGGGGAGTTATATGGAGGTAGAAAGAATAGGTCAGACTGGGCAGGGAGCTGATGTTAGAGGACGTTGTACAAATAGAGAAGGAGGTGGCTTCTGTACCGTCCTGACACACACACACACACACACACACACACACACACACACACACACACACACACACACACAACACAACACAACTCAACACTACACAACACAACACAACACAACACAAAACACACACACACACACACACACACACACACACACACACACATACACACACACACACAACACACACACGTACAGAACAGCAAGGCTGCCATGGTTGCCGGAGCAAGATGAGAGCGGACGTTGGTAACTCCTTCAACACCTGAGACTTTAGAATCGACGAGGATTCAACGCTGCAAATCACTGATTCAGAGGAACGACGACATGGAGGAAGATGATATGGTTTTCCTGTAGGTTTCCTCCGACCATTTCATAACCTTAAAGCCCATGTCATCCCTGGGCGCAGACATCCTCCCCCAGCCCCTTTAACCAGGGGTGCCAGGCGAAGTCTGAACTGGAAATAACTCTCAAAAAAAAGTTAAAAAAATCCGGCTCGTTTCATGTTTATTAAGTTTTCCTTTTATGTCACAATATCTATTCAGTCGATCGTCACCGTGAATTTCAGAGTGTGGTCTGAAAAATGGAAGTAGGCACTGAACATGAAGGAATTACTTGGATTTCTGAAGGATAGAAAGATTCCGAGTTTCGTTCATTTGAGAGAGAGAGAGAGAGAGAGAGAGAGAGAGAGAGAGAGAGAGAGAGAGAGAGAGAGAGAGAGAGAGAGAGAGAGAGAGAAGGTTAGTTTGATGTTAACACACCAGGGGAACTGCATTAATTACTGTCTCGTTATATGTTAGGAGGTAATCAACTGTGTGTTTACCGGCCCGTGTCTCTCTCCCTCCCACCACCACAGTTCTCTACCCCCACCATGTATATATTTATTTATTTATTATACTTTGTCGCTGTTTCCCGCGTCAGCGAGGTAGCGCAAGGAAACAGACGAAAGAATGGCCCAACCCACCCACATATACATGTATATACATACACGTCCACACTCGCATATATATATATATATATATATATATATATATATATATATATATATATATATATATATATATATATATATATATATATATATATTCTGACCAGCATTTGCATCCTACTACAAATTTGTCCCCCATCATTGCCTCTCTTCACTAGCCCATTGCCTCTCTCATAACACATTTTGCCTCTCTCATAACACATTTTGAGTAAGTAAAGTGAAAATTCCATTCGAGGACAAGCTTACTTTAATGTCCATTAGAAGCTAGCTTACTTTAATGTCCATTAGAAACAAGCTTACCTCACTGTAATCAAGGACTTTATGCATTCGAAATGAAGGTGTTGACGTGTTACCGAGATGCTGGTATGAATGTGGATGGGCTCGACCACCAGCCGACCGAGGTCATCAATTCTAGTACCGTGAGTACTTTACCTCTCTCCGTCCCCCGAGGCTGGCTCGCGACGCACAACACCCCAGCCTCTCGTGTACAACACGGGGAAGATCCGGGGTGGGTAATTGAAGGTCTGGCTGGTGTAATCTGAGCTTCGTGCTTAAGGGTCGCACCGTCGTGCTCAAGGGCCGTACCGTCGTGCTCAAGGATCGTACCGTCGTGCTCAAGTGTCGTACCGTCATGCTCAAGGATCGAACCCCGTCATATTCAACGGGCATACAGCCGTCCTCCTCAGTATATATATATATATATATCCAGAAAATCTATGTTCTTGACCTGCAGACATTAGCGGGTCATCAGTATTCCCTCCTCAACTCACCAGCGAAATTTTCAGTCGCAGTTTGTCACACGACAGCCAGTGTATATTTATGACTTCATTTTTCATTAACATTTACCACAGGACCAGCTCCTGCGAGAGAGTCTTGGTGTCACCCCGAGGCCTTTTCCTAAAGGCTCTGTATCACACGATTACGCTACTTCCAGTAGCAGGGAGATGTAGACTCCTTTGGAGCGAGAAGTTCTTTGACGAGACTGTACTCCCAATCGGTACGGTCCCGCCAATGGCGACCGACCATTCGCTCGCCGTGTTACCTCGAGCGAGGCGTAGTCCGATAGCGCCCATTATCACGGTGACAGCTCTACGTAGATACTTCAAACATCACGACCGAATGCATCAATACCTTCACAGGAGAGGTCAGCTGTGTCTCTGATACCTGAACACCAAATGTCGCTTCAGATATCTTGGGGGTATGTGAACGCGGCCCTCAAGAATGTACGTATATGAGGAAATCTTGATTACTGTAGAGTTTCGAGTTCTGGGCAGAGCCTTGGATGGAGGGGAATGACCCGGGACAGATGGGTGTGGATGCACTGTGTTGTCTTCATGGCGGTTGGGCTAGAAGCCTTCCAGTACGATGCCGCATCGTAAGCCACCGGTAGAGGTGAGACAGGAGGCTGATGCCACTGGGGGAGGTGGACGTGTGGGGTCAGGAGATAGTAAGGTGGATGGGAGAGAGAGAGAGAGAGAGAGAGAGAGAGAGAGAGAGAGAGAGAGAGAGAGAGAGAGAGAGAGAGAGAGAGAGAGGATTCTAGGACACCCCCCCCTCCACTTACGTGTTAGTCTTCCCGAAGTATAAACATTACCATACACATTCTAAGTGGAGGGAGCCTCTGCCCAGCGGGTGTGTGGATGTGGCAATCAGCTGTCCCACAGCTGACCGGCGACGGGAGGGAGGAGCTCATGTGTCGTCCTGTACAGAGTGACAGCTGGATTAATGACAGGGAAAAGATAAAAACCTATACATGTCGTGTTATTATTTTCTTTTTTACATCGTTCTTTTATGAGTGAGTGAGTGGTAAGCGACCTGGTGGTGAGGCGGCATGAGAGCGGTAGAGGATAGTTTAGATGTATATATCATACATACAGACATATAAACTATCTATACGCGTATATATTCCCCGTACTGTAAGGAATGTCACCGGCGTTCAGAATTACCCACGCGCATCATTTCTAGAATTTGATGAAGAGTACGTTATAGAGAGGCGGCTCGTTCAAACAGTACACGACAGTTTAATTATTGATAACTTGAACAGTTACAATTGGGACAAAATATTTACAGGAACGAAATTGTCAAAGAAGGTAGTTACACTGGAAACAGGAACCCGCCCGAAGCTGAAGGTTCAGAGCCATCTGTACCGTGTGACAAGGAAGGATTGGTGGCGGTGTGCCTCGCTGATGCTGTTGTGTTTTGGATTTGCGACCCAACGAAAGTTGCTGGATGTTTCGTGTCTGGAGTTGCTCGCACGTGAACCTCCTTCTGGATGTGATTGTTGTGTGTGTGTGTGTGTGTGTGTGTGTGTGTGTGTGTGTGTGTGTCCGGTGCTGTCTGCCACCTCCCTCGAATTGCTACTGTTTCAGGTTTTCAAATTCACCGTCTCGAATTCTCCTCGACGATGTTTCCTTCGCCCATAGTCTTTCATGACTCCCGAATGACTCCCAGGAGACGAACTACGAGCGTGTCAGACGCGCCTTCCTTCGGAACACGGTTTGCGGGTTCCTCACTATGATGGGATTGAATCTGACGCACCCTCTCCCCCGTCGCTCCATAGGATTCGAACCGGTTGCATCCGACAGTCCTCTCCTTGACTTGATCGACTTTCTCTCTCTCTCTCTCTCTCGACTCTTTTGTACGATGCACCTTTTTGTATATGGTGTGTATCCTGCCTCGCATTGATGCTTCCATTACAAAGTTTGCTCCACCCACTCACTCCTTTTTTTTTTCATCCTCCGCCAGTCTTGAGTGAGGTGACGTTCCTTAGGTCGTGCAGGATCGACCAGTTGCTTGTATGTCTCACATTCTGGTACAGAGCAGCAGTGACCAGCAGATCCCAGTGTCTGTCTCACTTGCTGGCAGTGACCAGCACCAGCACATCCCAGTGTCTGTCTCACTTGCTGGCAGTGACCAGCACCAGCAGATCCCAGTGTCTGTCCCACTTGCTGGCAGTGACCAGCACCAGCAGATCCCAGTGTCTGTCCCACTTGCTGGCAGTGACCTGCACCAGCAGATCCCAGTGTCTGTCTCACTTGCTGACAGTGACCAGCACCAGCAGATACCAGTGTCTGTCTCACTTGCTGGCAGTGACCAGCTGTGACAGCAGCCACACATCCTGGTCTGCTGGTTGGTGTGTAATATGTATTATGCAAATACCTGGCAGGCATTGTAAATATTGCATATGGTACAATATCATGCAAATGGTGTTGTTCAGCCCTCGAGCCCATGTATTCCGGGCCTCCTTCTTGTGGAGAGAGAGAGAGAGAGAGAGAGAGAGAGAGAGAGAGAGAGAGAGAGAGAGAGAGAGAGAGAGAGAGAGAGGGAGAGAGAATATACATGAGTACTTTTTTTTGTCAAACAAAGAAACAAAAGAGTACGTGGAAAGTATGTATGTATGGTATGGAGTACGTGTGTATGTGTGTGTGTGTGTGTGTGTGTGTGTGTGTGTGTGTGTATGTGTATGTGTGTGTGTGTGTGTGTGTGTGTGTATGTATGTGTGTGTGTATGTGTGTGTGTGTGTGTGTGTGTGTGTGTGTGTGTGTGTGTGTTTCTGTGTGTGTGTGATTACCAGCAATTTATTACTGCCAGAGACCCAGAGGATACAGAGAAAATACATAGATTATATACAGTTGGGCTAAAAAAGGAAAAAAATGGAGGGGGATTGGGGTCTTGGTTCAGCAGACAGTCTGTACGCCACCAGTGGTGTGGCACTTTACTGATGTATTGACGATGTTTACAATGGTGGTGATGGGGCTGTTGCTGTTGTCGCGGTCTGTGCGAGGTCGGCTGGGTTCGATACCTCTCGTGCTGCCGGACTGCCAACTCCGGACGAAGGGATATCAGGTGGCAGGAGGTGATTGATGGCCAGAATGTTGCAGTAACCTCTTCCCGAACTGTCGTTGATGAGGTTTAGGTGATGGATGGAACAGGTGGTGTCCATCAGGATCTTGTACAGTCTTTCCTGCTCCTTTTCTAGTAGCCCCTGTTGTGTGGTGGGTAAGGAGAAAGACCAGGCTGGGCGGAAGGCAGAGGTGAGTCTATGAAGGGTAAAAGGTGTGTAGTTGGTCCTTGAGTTGATGGGCAGCGTATCCAAGTGTGTTGAGTGTACAGAGACCTTTCGTAGAGACAGTAGCTGGAGGAGTTTAATGATGGGGCAAACGCATGCTTAGACAGTAGCTGGAGGAGTTTAATGATGGTGGTAACGTATTCGTATACAGTAGCTGGAGGTTGTGATGATGGTGCTAACGTATTCGTATACAGTAGCTGGAGGTTGTGATGAGGGTGCTAACGTGTCCCTTCCAGTTTACGAAGAACGTAGAGGCGATAGCTGGAGGACCTGATGATATGGTGTCGTAGTTTATGGTCCAGACTGAGACAGAGGAGCTTGATGGAGTGTAGCAGCGTGGAGGGAGGTGGGGCACTAGTGAGAGAGTAGTGGTGGAGGACGGGACGCGGTTCGAAGCCAGGCTGATTTGCACGAATGACGTAGTTTCGTTCATGGTAAATTGGTTGGTATTGATCCGTAACTAGGGTCGTTAATGGTGTTGTGTGTGTGTGTGTGTGTGTGTGTGTGTGTGTGTGTGTGTGTGTGTGTGTGTGTGTGTGTATGTGTGTGTGTGTGTGTATGTGTGTGTGTGGAGAGCTAACCAGTATCATTTTCCTCTTAAAGAAACAAACACTGAACGTCTTTGTTCAGAATGTCTCGAGTCGCCACCAGTACCTTGAATAGCTTGGGTCCTCCCTCTTAACAAAGCCTTTGCAACCGCACACAGCGTCTGGGTCTACCGTGCAGGGAAGGGCAGAGTGATGCACGTACCCACCCCAGCCAGTGGGAGCCAGTAGGTGCAACATGAAAGAGGTTCGTCCACCCTCCTCTGGAGGACCTTGGTGTACCCTATCCCTCTACTGAGGCGCAGTGTCTGCGGACGGCCACCCGCCTCGGGTACTCGACGAGAGGGGGACACTTCACCTGCCATAAGACACGTCTGAGGGTAACTGATCCTCGCTGGAAAGCCAGAGGGTGGTGGTGGTGGTGGTGGTGGGTCTGGGGAGGTGGGAGTGTCGTGGGTCCGGAAGTGGAGACGGGAAGTCTAGTGGGACTGCAGGGGGTCTAGCAGGGCCGGAGAGGGTCTGGAGGAGCGGGAGAGGGTCTAGTGGGACTGGAGAGAGTTTGCAGGTGCTGGAGAGGGTGGGTGGGGAGGAGCTGGAGAGAGTTTGGAGGGGCTAGAGAAGGTGGGATGGGACTGGAAAGAGTTTGGAGGAACTGGAGAAGGTGGGGGAGGGGCTGGAGAGAATTTGGAGAGCATGGAGAGGGTCTGGTGGGATTGGGGTGGGCGTGGAAGGGACTGGACAGGGTTTTGGAGAAGTTGAAGAGGTACTGGAAAGATTGGAGTGGGTCTGGAAGCGTTGAGGAGGGGGCTTAAAGAAGGTCTGGCGAGGTTGGAGAGAATTTGGATAACTGAGGATGGTCTCTGGGGGAGCTGGGGGTCTGCTACTGATTGCTGTTACGGTTACCCCCCCGTGTCATGGGCCTGACGAAGGCCACCATGGTCCGTCACTGTTGCCGTTCCCGCCGTGTCATGGCTCTGACGTAGACCACCAGGGTCTATCGCTGTTGCCATCACCACTGTGCCATAGTACATACATACATACGTAGAAATGCATGTATCTTTTCATACATGTAGATATATATACACGTATATTTTTGAATAAAGATAATACGATAGATAAAGGTTGAAATACGACATTGGACAAACATAAAATCGCCCTTGTATCTGAAAGCATCAGCAGATTCTGTTCTCCTTCCGTTTTCGATAATGTTATATAACGCGTTATCAGGGGCGCTGCAGCCGCCGCCCCCCATCTGTGGAGGGAAACTGCTCCCAAACCCCCGGCGGAGGCAAGTGTTCGTTTCGTTTCGTTGATCCCATGTAATTGTTATGGTCGGCCTCCTCGCCCTCTGGCCCTGGGGGGGGGGGGGGGGGGTGTTAATGGCAGTGTGTTGGCGCACTTTGGTCCTCATGGCCTGACTCTTCCATTTGATCAGGTAGTCCAGTTGTAATAGTTGGGCAGTCCAGTTGCAGTGGTTGGGCAGTCCAGTTGCAGTGGTTGGGCAGTCCAGTTGCAGTGGTTGGGCAGTCCAGTTGCAGTGGTTGGGCAGTTCAGTTGCAGTGGTTGGGCAGTTCAGTTGCAGTGGTTGGGCAGTCCAATTGTAGTGGTCGGGCAGTCCAGTTGCAGTGGTTGGGTGAAGTCCAGTTGTAGGGGTTAGGGAGTCATTGACTGTAGTTCCTGTACGCACGTTGATAACGAACCTTCGTGGCAATTACTTACCTATGATTTCGGTTCGTTACCTCTCCACAGAGATAAGAATGATATGGTCCAGTTTTATGTACAGTTTGTGGTAGGTAGGGTTCTGTGGCAGTTATCTGGGGCAAGGAGAGGTCACTGCCTGACCTTCTGTAGGAGGGAAATGATTGTCTGCCGTCGAGGGTGTATTGTTGGACACCTTTAAAGATCGTGGCGTCCAGTGGTGGATTGTTCTGTGCCACTTTCCCCACCAATCAAAACTCAACTTTGCTCGACAAGTGATCTCGTTTGGTGAGTTAGTTTGGTCGTAATGGATAATACCCCTCCGTTACCTCAGGTCTGCTGCCTTGAGGCTTGTGTCATGTCTGTCATGTCTGTCGTGAAGGTTCTGTCATGTCTGTCGTAAGGGAGTGTTATGGAGTTTATTTGTGCACTGAGCAGTTCTGAAGGTCGGAAATTTTGCTGTAGGATGCTGACCTGCAGCTCAGACAGCAGGTCAGACCGTGGAGGTCAGCTGGTGGAGGGCCAGCTAACGCAGGACAGCTGGTGGGGGTTAGCTGGTAGTCAGCAGGTGGAGGTCAACGGGTGCAGGTCAGCCGGGCCATCACTAGATAAAGGCCCATGTCACGCTAATCACAAGGGCCCGTACAGGGCGAAGGGCAGTGGTCCGTACCAGGCTAAAAAAGAGAAGGGCCCGTACAAGGCTAAGGGCAATGGTCCGTACCAGGCTAAAAAAAGATAAGGGCCCGAACAAGGCTAAGGGCAATGGTTCGTAACAGGCTAAAAAAGATAAGGGTCCGTACAAGGCTAAGGGCAATGGTCCGTACAAGGCTAAAAAAAGACAAGGGCCTGTACAAGGCATATCCCAAGCTAAGGTCTAGCGAACTTTTCGCAATAGCGGCGGGTCCATGCTGATGTGTTTGGAGTTTTACAATGACTTTAACGTTATGATCTGCTGCAGTAATACACCGTCCATTAGGGCCTTCAGCACGCGGGGTCCCTGCTATGATGTTGTGAATTGATAATGTAAACGTCCCAGGTTATTGGATACCATTCCTGGGTTGTAGGGAGTATCCTGGTGTTGTTGGTTGTAGGACCAATCCTGGACCAGGTATTGTGATCATCATTAGTGTTATCATAACTGTCATTAATGGTAATGGCATTATGATCATCATCACATCTCCGTTGCTTATCATGATGACCCTTGCACCGCTCATCAAAAGAAAATGTGTTAGAGAAAAAGAATAACTTGGAAAGGGAAAAAATATATGTATATATTGGAAGAGACGTAAATTTGATTTTCATTCCCAAAAAGAGAGAGAGAGAAAAAAAATATCATAATGGAATAAAATATGTTGAGGAAAAATGTATTCTGAAACGCTTTGCAGTGATCTGAGGCATGATAATGCAATCTGGAACCCTACGGCATTAAATTGGGCTTTCACATGGCGCAATATGACCTGATCAGTGCTATTTTCTGAGTCGCTGGAACCCAGGGAAGACATGTCCCAGGAAATGTTATGAAATGTGTTCTCTCTCTCTCTCTCTCTCTCTCTCTCTCTCTCTCTCTCTCTCTCTCTCTCTCTCTCTCTCTCTCTCTCGCGCGCGCGCGCGCGTGTGTGTGAGAGAGAGAGAGAGAGAGAGAGAGAGAGAGAGAGAGAGAGAGAGAGAGAGAGAGAGAGAAAGTGTGTGAAAAAGGGTTTTCGTAAATTTGCATAAATGTATATGAGAGAACGGCTGGAGACGGCATTATTCACCTGGGTGATGCGAACGGTCAGCAGTCACCGAGAGAGAGAGAGAGAGAGAGAGAGAGAGAGAGAGAGAGAGAGAGAGAGAGAGAGAGAGAGAGAGAGAGAGAGAGAAACTGCCCAGAGTAGCGTTGCTGGCACCGGAGGTAATGGTGGTGAGGTGGTGGGGAAGGCAGCACTGAGGGAGGTGAGGTGAGGTTAGGTTCGTCTCTGTGAGAAAGTCTTTTTTTTTATTTTTTTTCTACGTAAACACACATACAGCTCCGCCTGTGTCCCTGCTCAGTGCCGCCCTGCAGGGGCTCAGGTGAGGCACAGGCATTGTAAAATCTGATCCCCTCGGAAGTTGTGTGTGTGTGTGTGTGTGTGTGTGTGTGTGTGTGTGTGTGTGTGTGTGTGTGTGTGTGTGGCACTTGATCCACTCCATGGACATGAGAGCGAAGTTGATGATAGCAGACGGATAGATTTGAACTGTATAGATAGACAGGGTACTGATAGACCTTGGCTAAAAAAGATGTATGGACATATACCAGGAAAGTAAGATTAGGGATATTATTTCAACGAGTGACCAAGGAAAAGATAAAAACTTGTTGAAGGTGGTGCTTTACCCAAGTCCTGCGGGCCACATCACTCGCTAAGGGCTCCAGCAGGTACTTCAGGAGGACCTAAGCCTACGCAGGGAAAGGTGCATATAGGCCACAAGATGATATTTCACGCAAGTGGAAATATTCAAAGAAGATCGTGAATATGACCAGAAAGGTGGCGACCATTTGTTTCCTTGCGCTACCTCGCTAACGCGGGAGACAGCGACAAAGCAAATTGAAAATATATATATATATATATATATATATATATATATATATATATATATATATATATATATATATATATATATATATGTGTGTGTGTGTGTGTGTGTGTGTGTGTGTGTGTGTGTGTGTGTGTGTGTGTGAATTGAAACAATGCATCAAAGGCAAACTTGGTCCTTTACACCAAAGGGGAGAAGTGTTCCTGAACCCAGATTACCTTAATTTTGGGATACTTTGATGTGGTCCAGGTTGTGACCTTTACAGAGTGGAGGGGATTACCCTTGGCCAGCAGACCGTACGCACAAACACACACACACTCTCTCTCTCTCTCTCTCTCTCTCTCTCTCACCAACTGTAATGACGCACACCATTATTATGTTTCCTTTAAAGATTTTACCCCAGTGGTCAAATCGCCATTACCAAAGCTCCTCAAACAAGGAGGGAAACAGGATATATATATATATATATATATATATATATATATATATATATATATATATATATATATATATATATATATATATATATATATATATATATATATATATATATATATATATATATATATATATATATATATATATATTTATATATAACGAGCGAGTAAGAGAGGTAGGAAATATTTGTTCAGCTTGACCCTTGGACGTAGCAATATCTCTCGTGCTTGTACCTGTGCGTCATCGTGTCTCCAGTAGGGTCTCCCTGCTCGTAGTGACAGCCGTTCATCCTCGCCCAGAAGTAATGGTGTGGGTGTAGGTATTCGAGCTGCCTTATACCTTAACGAAAAAAAACTCCAACCTCCGACCATCTCTCTCTGAGCCCCACGACCGACCCATCACGTTCCCTCCCACCATATGGGATATTCGACAAATTTTGACGATCCCTGTGAATTGCCATCACCGGGACGATCCCCCTTTGACGATCCCCTGCCACCATGATCGACGTCTCGCGATCACGTCGTGGTCCCCCTACAGCCATCCGTGGTTCCCACCCATCCACCACTTCGTAGAGTTGCATATGATTCCTACCGTCTCTGCTAGCCAGCTATACTCGATCCTACCGTCTCTGCTAGCCAGCTATACTCGATCCTACCGTCTCTGCTGGCCAGCTATACTCGATGCTACCGTCTCTGCTGGCCAACTATAATCGATCCTACCGTCTCTGTTGGCCAGCTAAACTCGATCCTACCGTCTCTGCTGGCCAACTATAATCGATCCTACCGTCTCTGTTGGCCATATATACTCAATCCTGCCGTCTCTGCTGGCCAGCTATACTCGATCCTACCGTCTCTGTTGGCCAACCATCCACGATCTTACCGTCTCGGTGGCCAACCATCCACGATCCTACCGTCTCTGGTGGCCAACCATCCAAGATCGTACCGCTCTGGTGCCGAGCCACACCCAGTCCTCTCATCTGAACCCTCAAAAATTGTATGCCAACCTGACCCTTGGGTTGTCCTGCTAGACGACTGACCCCCGAGGCTTGGCAGCGTCTTCAACCTTCCACAAGCTTCATGGTTCCTCAGAAACACTGTACACCACACCATCCTCCATTAACATAGTCGCGAGCAGACGTGACTGTTTAAGATCCATCTCTCTTTTCTCTCGCTCCTCAAGACAACCGAACACCACCTTCCTCGTGTCGGTGTGAATGCGTTCGACAATCAGCCTCGGCTGAAATCACCGCATGACTGTTATGTTACAGCCCTCCACCTCTCCTCGCCCGCCATAGGGTTGCCCCTAGACGCGATGCATTGCGAAAGAAACAACTGCACGAAACCGAACGGTCCCGTGGAAACTGAATCACTCCCTCAGAAGATAAGACAAAACCCCAGATAAACAGATGAGAAAATCCCGTAGAGGAGAGAGAGAGAGAGAGAGAGAGAGAGAGAGAGAGAGAGAGAGAGAGAGAGAGAGAGAGAGAGAGAGAGAGAGAGAGAGGTATTCAGTAAATTGTGCTGGGGATGTCCTGCTTGAGGCAGAGTTCGGACATTGACAGTGAGTGAACCAAGAACACGGCCGGGCTTCCTCTCGTCAAGATTATTATCATCATTATTCACACGCACAGCAAATGTTATTCACTGACCGTCCGTCCTCATCCACCTCTCAGATCGGACTTCAAAAGGTGTTATTCTCCCATGGAGCGGGCGGGAGCCTCCTCCCTCAATGCACCGGCAGACGGTACGAGCTCAGTACCAGGAGTCCGCACGGTACCACCGTCAGAACCAGCGAGTTTGTGTGTGTGTGTGTGTGTGTGTGTGTGTGTGAGAGAGAGAGAGAGAGAGAGAGAGAGAGAGAGAGAGAGAGAGAGAGAGAGAGAGAGAGAGAGAGAGAGAGAGAGAGAGAGACTTTAAAGCTCATGGTAATTGTAGGCAAGGTTCCTCCTCCCAGGGCAGATCCGCCTCACCTCCGACAACCCCCAGAGCGGCGCTCCCTTGTACTAGCGGAGTGGCTGCGTGATCCCCTCCCCTCCTCCTCCCCTCACCGTCAGAGGGGCAGGTCCTGAGCGTGAGGCGTAGGATCTCCACAACCTCACCTACATAGTGCCTTAGGCGCGAGAGCCCCTTTGGGCTCTCAACCCCACCAGTAACAAGAGAATCCAGTCAGTTATTTGTTACAGTGATAACCTTAAGATAACCTCAGTAGTATGATTAGTATACCTGTGTGATAGCCTTACGATAATCTCAGTAGTATGATCAGTATACCTGATAAGTATGATGATTAAACCACTGAAATATCGTCACTTTATATAAGTGCGGTAAGTTAGCAACTGGAGCACGATCACTATATCTGATCAGTACGATATTTTAACCTGTGAAGTACGATCACTGTCCCTGATGAGTGCGATAACTTAACCACTGAAGTACGATCATTATATTTGAGAAAGTACGATAATTTCTCTCCCTAATGAGCGGATGTTTTCAGACTATGGTCCATTCATCCCTGAAGGATTTCGAAGAATATCGAAGTGGGGGAATTTCCTGGTGAATGAGGAGAGGCAATCTGTGTGTGCAGAGTGGGGGATGATGCTCCCACATTGTTTACACTGTTCTGTCTCCCTGCTCCACAGTACTCGTATTCCTCCACCAGCTGTACCATAATGTCTGTATTGCCCTCACCAGCTAGTGAAAAGCACCTTTATTGCCCCTCCTGACGTATCCTGTCCCATGGGAAGGGTCGAGGCTTCAATGTTTGTACGAACACAAGGGTCGAAGCTTCCACATTACTTATGCTTCGCTCCGCAAATTCTCCACATTACTTATGCCTCCGTCCCCTGCTGCTGGCTGTACACTACACGCCATACCTCCCCGTCGTAAGGCCACCGCTTTCTGCATCTATTATCATTTCGGAGAAGCCGGAGGAAGGTCCTCCATAACCCCCTGTCACTAACAACGATCCGAAATTCAATTTATTGTCCAAACCTCGGCCACATACGGACCCAGACGAGCCTACTTAAGTCCTCACAATAACGTATAAGTAGCGTCGTAAATACGTCGATATATGATTTTATTTATATCTTAGATTCATATATTAATAAAGAAAGTCTCCAGTCAGTATGATCAGCCGTGCCAGCTCATGAATGAGTCTCAAGTTTCTTATTCTCAGAGCAACTGAGTCGGTCTCTCGATGGGACAGTGAAGCTGATGACTTGCTATCAGCTGTTCGTTACAACACTGTCGTCATAAAGGCGTGCCAAGTCGCTACCAGTAAATGGAACGAATATTTTGCGGAAGGGGGGTAGAAAAAAAAGGGACCCAAAGCTATAAATTTGAACTCGCAGAACGCTTTTTTTTTTTTTTTTTTTTGCGTCTGCCGCTCGATGTCTGACTCACTACAGTGATCGAGGCCTTCATGTCTGTACCCACACAAAGGTCGAGGCCTCGATGTCTGTACCGATACTAGGGTCATCCATGTCTGTACCAGTACAGGGGTCATCCATGTCTACGAATGCGAGGGTTATCCATGTGTGTACCAATACTAGGGTCATCCATGTCTGTACCAATACAAGGCTCATCCATGTCTGTACCAATGCGAGGGTCATCCATGTGTGTACCAATACAAGGCTCATCCATATATATATATATATATATATATATATATATATATATATATATATTTTTTTTTTTTTATATTATTTTTTTATTTTGCTTTGTCGCTGTCTCTCGCGTTTGCGGGGTAGCGCAAGGAAACATATATATATATATATATATATATATATATATATATATATATATATATATATATATATATATATATATATATATATATATATACGGCAGTCTCCGTTGCTGAGAGTGCGAAGTCAAACACAAAATAACACAACAGATGATAAACATACATTAGCTGAATTTCGTCGAGTTAGGAACTGAACTAGACTCCAGATAAAGCTTTGAATGCTTTATTGGCGTAACAAATGTGGGACAGTTAAATTTCATGACTCTGTATACTTTTATAAACGTTTCTTGATATGTAAGAGGTAACTTGTAAACGTTCCTTGATGTGTAAGACGTAACTTATAAACGTTCCTTGATATGTAAGACGTAACTTATAAACGTTTCTTGATATGTAAGACGTAACTTATAAACGTTTCTTGATATGTAAGACGTAACTTATAAGCGGTCCTTGATATGTAAGACGTAACTTAGACGCTCCTTGATTTTAGTTGACCCAGAGCGCTGGCATGTGGTGGATGTAGTCAGCGTGTCTGTGATCATACAACTGGTTTTCGTTGCGTTTGCGAGGAGTGTTGTCTCAGCGATACGTTGTCAGCAACGTTTATATAACACCAGTGGTTCACAGACACAATGGCTGACACTCTTATAGCCTCCACGTCGGAAGTGGTGATATTTTAGAGTGTGTGAACGATGTTGTTGATTCCGTGGTGAACGTTCACAGTGGTCGGGTCTTGTGGATGAGACAGTGAACGAAGCCTCGAGACTCGGGAGGTAAGTGGGTCGAGGCGTCTCATTACGTGTGCTTTGATTCAAATGAAATTTATTGGTACTAGAAGTGAATATTTACGTTTTTTATTATTGTTGTTGAAATTTAGAATGTCTTTTATTTTTCATATGTGTATTATTATTATTATTATTATTATTATTATCGTGTCTCTAGGTAATGTTTCATTTCAAATGTTAATTAAAACGAAAATTTAGATGATTACGTCGAAAGAATGCCTGTTTTTTTTTTTTTTTTTTTTTTTTTTTTTACTCCAGTTACAACGTATTTCATAGAAACATACAAATTCATGGTGTTCTCCTGAACTATCCGAGACTCGTGAACCCTGAGCGGTTCGGTGAGTCGGTCCCGCAGTCCGAGACTGAAAGCGGTAGCAACTCAGTTTCTTTGAAATTAACTCAGATATCCCATTTTCCTTCCCAAAACTCCTCGGATATATATATACACACAAGTAGAGGTTTGTTTGCATTCTGAAGCTGGGCCATGATAAAGGCCCATGTGAATATTCATACACCAGCAATTAGTCTCCCGGTGTCTAGACTGAGTTTATAATGGGCATGCCAGAGTTTGTTGACCAAGCCAGCCATACCAGAGCAGGCGTTAGTCGAACATCCTCACTTTAAGAAAACGAGGTATCGTTCGGAGGCAGTAAGCAAGAAAACGAGATACCGATTGTAGGCAGTAAGAAAGAAAACGGAGATACCGTTTGTAGGCCGTAAGAAAGAAAACGAGATACCGTTTGAAGGCCGTAAGAAAGAAAACGAGATACCGATTATAGGCAGTAAGAAAGAAAACGAGGTGCCGATTGTAGGCAAACTATGACGACACTTGAGAACCGTCCAACTTTAGGTAGCAGAACTCCACCAGCCAGCCAGCCAGCTGACATAGACTCGGAGTTTGTTGATGGTCCACACTACCCCTCCCTAACCGTGATGGTCCACACTCCCCCTCCCTAACCGTGATGGTCCACACTCCCCCTCCCTAACCGTGATGGTCCACACTCCCCCTCCCTAACCGTGATGGTCCACACTCCCCCTCCCTAACCGTGATGGTCCACACTCCCCCTCCCTACCCGTGATGGTCCACACTCCCCCTCCCTACCCGTGATGGTCCACACTACCCCTCCCTAACTGTGATGGTCCACACTCCCCCTCCCTACCCGTGATGGTCCACACTCCCCCTCCTTACCCGTGATGGTCCACACTCCCCCTCCCTACCCGTGATGGTCCACACTCCCCCTCCTTACCCGTGATGGTCCACACTCCCCCTCCCTACCCGTGATGGTCCACACTCCCCCTCCCTACCCGTGATGGTCCACACTCCCCCTCCCTACCCGTGATGGTCCACACTCCCCCTCCCTACCCGTGATGGTCCACACTCCCCTTAACACGAAGCCACCCCCCCCCCCCCAGAGTTAGAGGTACGTGGCTGATGCCTCACACCTACTGCTTTCCACGAAACCAAGTCAGATTCACATGATGTGGTCACGGGGGGGGGGGGGGGAAATAAAAGGACGCCCTTAAGCACATCCCGCACAGTTTTGCGTTACGCGAGGACGTAAGGGAGCATTAGAACCCAGCATCCTTCTCCCCCTACCTCACCAGAGAGCAACATTATGACCTTAAGGGAGAGTGATAGCTTGCCATACCTTCCTCCTCCCTCCTCCCTCACATGACGCTGCCACGCGACCTTTCGGAGCAGAGGTTACGCAAGGGCGAGAAAGAGGGATTGATGCCCTCCAGAGGGGGAGCTCGATGTTGAAGCCGTGTACATAAGGGAGACTGATGGCTGTGAGGGGCCTCTCTGGAGGGACAGATTATGCACGTGAGCAAGACTGATGCCCCTGAGGAGGCCCCACTCGCGCCCGCGCGCGCGCCCCGCCGCACCCCTGAGACACCCTCCAATAAAAGCCATTCCTCGTTCTCAATGGACTGGTCCACAATGGCGGCCCAGGATGGCTGGGGAGACAATAGCAGGGCTCAGGAGGTGTCACGACATCCAAAGTGGCTAGAGACAGTAGCGAAGGAACACCTTACATAACGGCTCACGATAGATAGAACTGTTTCTCCAGCGCCTCATCCTCTGCAGAGGGAAAGAGAGAGAGAGAAAAAAAAATATTATATAATTTCCTTTGGGGAAAAAGATGGGCTCGAGAAAAGATATTCAGGAACATGAGGGATGATCGGATCTGAGTTCTGTCGCTTTTTTCCCCCTCGTCTGTAAAGAAAAAAAAAAAAACTTTTGGAAAATAGCTTGTGAAGGGACAACAAGCGGCCCCCCCCCCCCCCCCCAGCAACGGATGAATGGCCGAGGGTAATAAAGATGGGGAGAAAAGAGTGAGGTGGGAAGATATTGTGAAGGAAAAGAGTCGCAGACAAGAAAGGCGAAACATTATCATACGTGGCTGCAGGAAGCAGACCGCCTCACACAGGAGGGCTCTGTGGTGTACAGACTGTGGTGGAGTCTGTGGGTGTCTGGGCCCCAGACCCGGAGGCTGTGTGACTAGACTTCAAACCTATTCAAGAGGCAGTAATGTGACGACCACAGACCTGAGTGTGTGTTGCTGGAAAGTGTTGGCTGTGTGTGTGTGTGTGTGTGTGTGTGTGAGAGAGAGAGAGAGAGAGAGAGAGAGAGAGAGAGAGAGAGAGAGAGAGAGAGAGAGAGAGAGAGAGAGAGAGAGAGGAAATATCCTCTATTGCTGCAGTGTGTGTGTGTGTGTGTGTGTGTGTGTGTGTGTGTGTGTGTGTGTGCCTGTGTGTTTGGGGAGGGCTTATGTCTGAGTATTGGTTTAAAGCTTCTGCACGCCATTAGCAGAGCTTCCTGTAACATCAGAGAGAATGAATCCCGAGTCGATTCTATTCAGGCGCTGTCGGCGAATCACGATTTACTCCCGTCGCTCGCCTGGGTCCAGGTACGCGAGGCCACTCAGTCGGCCGGTGCAGACGAGTGTCTTGTGACGAACTACCCTGAGGTCATTGCTGAATACCACCTCGAGGGGGAGGGGGAGAGGGGTGGTGGTGGGGAGCGTGATACTAAAGTGTTAAGACGACTCATGAATGAAGAAGACAGGACAAGACAGCTGTTCCCATCATCATCATCATCATCATCCCCCCCTCCACACACACACACACACACACACACACACACACACACACACACACACACAAACACACACACACACACACACACACACACACACACACACACGTATATTGCTTCGCCTCTATACACAGCAGAGGAGGCGGAGTGGGTTCCTGGGCGTCACACTTCTGGTGCCGGGTGGGGGGTGTTGATGAAGGGCTATGGTCGCCTCCCGTCGACCCAGCTGGAACGGTCTGAATTCTGAACACACAAGAGTAGTAGGTCAGCGAGAAGGGAAGGAAGGGAGAGAGAGAGAGAGAGAGAGAGAGAGAGAGAGAGAGAGAGAGAGAGAGAGAGAGAGAGAGAGAGAGAGAGTGGGGTGCGGCGGGAGGAGGAGCTACACAAGTTGGTGGGCTATTTTGAGATTTGAATTCTGCGATTCGGATCCGAAAGAGGCACTGAAATATTAACCTTCATCTCTATATAAAGACATGGTATTCAGCACGTATACAGACCACACACACACACACACACTCACATACTCTAGACAAAAGACATTTATTGCTACCCATAAATCTTGCGGAACCGGGTTCGAATCCCAGACAGATGATATATATATGATCATTATTATCATTATGTAACCCAAAGGATCCCAGGGGTCCTCGCAACTTCAAACTGCGCTACAAGCGGTACCAGGGAAGAACTGGACTCCTTTGGGGGTCAGAAGTGTTTTTTCGACGAGAGTACACCTCCAGTGGTACAATGACTTATCACTGACAGCTCCCCCTCCACTACTACCTCTTCACCTCTATGAAACTTTGTGAAGGACGTAGATAAGAGAGAGAGAGAGAGAGAGAGAGAGAGAGAGAGAGAGAGAGAGAGAGAGAGAGAGAGAGAGAAGAGAGCAAAAACAATATGTCTCCTTCCACTAGCTAGCCCTGCCTATTCAAGTCGCCGTTGACCTACGTACCGAGCATCACCTCTGACACCCCCGAGCCGCCAGGCTGTAAAATCCTTTTACACTCTGGACCGCAAAACTTGAACGACAAGCGAGGCAGAGTTGTTAAGTATCACTTCAGCCGTTGTTTTAAGATTTAGAATCAATAAGTTAAAAGTTTACACCCTCCCCACGGGCAGCCTCGTGTGTGTGTGTGTGTGTGTGGGGAGGAGGAGGAGGAGCCGCTGCCACCGCCGCTGGACTGGCTGGTCGTTGCAAGAGCGTTAGTGTGTGTGAGAGAGCCACACACACACACACACACACACACACACACACACACGCAAGCGAGGCGGATGATGAATGCTTGTAACGCTTTATTTTCCATCTCTCTCTCTCTCTCTCTCTCTCTCTCTCTCTCTCTCTCTCTCTCTCTCTCTCTCTCTCTCTCTCTCCCCTCCGAGGCTTTGAGAGTCAGGCCGAGCAAGGCCGCTCGCTGGAAAAGATTGTGTAACCGTCCAAGGCATCTGTTGCTGTGTCAGTGCATCTGTTTTATTAAATGCGAAATAATGTCTTCAGATGTATGTGGTATCTCCTCGCTCACTGTGTGTGGGTGTGTGTGTGTGTGTGTGGGGGGGGGGGGGGGGGAATGCAGTCTTGTCAAGGAACGTCTTGCTGAAAAGGGGTCCATCACTTATCTGCTGCTGATTGTAGCGTCGTTTCGAGACTGCAGGAGCCCCAATAGAAAGGGTCCAAGGGTTCATATATATATATATATATATATATATATATATATATATATATATATATATATATATATATATATATATATATATAAGTCCTCAGCGACGCTATCGACATTCATGAAGGGTTGACCATTTGTAAGGTAAGTGGGTAGAGTTCCTGTAGGCATACAGAGCGGGCCATCACAAGAGGGAAGCAACCCAACAAGTTAATTATAATCTTCCTTCCCAACACCTCCTGGGTGGGGGTTGGGGGGAAGGGGCGGGGGAGACATCTTAACTTCCATCTATACCCGTTCATAAAGTGAGGGAGGGAGGGAGGGAGGGAACGCGAGGAAAAAAAATGTGGGCCGAATATTCTTATGCAAATGAGGCAAGTGGGAGATGACGAAGATAATAATCCTAGAAATCTATGAACCATATTGAGATGGTGGCGTCTCTTTCTCTCTCTCATCTCTCGCTTTCTTTCTCAGCTCTCTCTCTCTCTCTCTCTCTCTCTCTCTCTCTCTCTCTCTCTCTCTCTCTCTCTCTCTCTCTCTCTCTCTCTCAGCATACCGTCCTCCTGACTCATGGACACCGTTCGAGATAGCTCCACATTATTAGGACAGCGTTTTCCATGAATATGATTATATTTCTCCGCCAGCTGTTGGTTGGTCGCGGGAAGGGTAGGGTGTAGGGTGGTCGCCTCTGTGATTCTCTCTCTCTCTCTCTCTCTCTCTCTCTCTCTCTCTCTCTCTCTCTCTCTCTCTCTCTCTCTCTCTCTTGGTAGAGCCAATTACCTGGATTTCGTAAGTGGTTGATTTACATGAGAATGCCGTTCTCACGGCCCTGTGAAAGGCCAGGGGGGGGTGTGGTGGCAAGACAGCGATAACCAACACAATAACCCCCTCGGCTGATAGAGACGTTAAGCGGGCAGTGTGTTGTTGTGCCTCATGACACCTTTCCTGCGCCACACCCCCCCAGAGGCGCATAGTTCCCTCTTAAACTGACGCTTTCGAGTTGACACTCGAGCGAGAGCAACTCCCGTCGGTGATCATGAGCGCTCAAGGAGGAGGTTAACGCGGAGCCGTGCGTTCGACCGAAGCTTTCCACGCTGATTCGTAAGCACTGACCGTTCTAAGAGAGAGAGAGAGAGAGAGAGAGAGAGAGAGAGAGAGAGAGAGAGAGAGAGAGAGAGAGAGTGGGGCATTACGGCAGATTTATGCACCGCCATACTTCGAGAACCTTGAGTGAGGATTTATGAGCTGTTCTCTCAGCGACGCCTCGTGCCCCACCAGGCTGGGGGGCGGCCGAGCCTTTAAAGTCGGCGGCTCGGTGGCGGGCTTCCCCCACTCCCTCTCCTCACCATCGTAAAATAATGACTTTATTTGTGTTCCAATATTTCAGCTTCCTGAATACGTTTGAGGCCCGCTGGAGATCGATGTATGTTCGTCTCTCAGAAACCCTAGCGCTACTATACGACTCACTCACCTCACCAGGACGTCGCCCAGTCGAGGTGTAGTGACTTCATCTCGTGGCTGTGTGTTAGTGTGAGTTCCCTTCCTCCCCCTCTACCCCAGACGGTCACTGTGGATTTCAGCGTTGCCGTTCTGTGTACGTACGTTATACACCGATGTTTTATGCGATGTCCCTGTCGCAAGTGGTTTTACGTAACGTGACGCATTTGTTGGTCTGAAAAATATGAATGAACCGCAGCGGAGGAAGAGCCACTCCGCCTGGGCCTCGGGCCTCTTGCTCTAGTGGCGTGGTGGACGCTTAACCGAGCCATTATTTATTCGTCAATTAGCAATTCATTTGCCGGGCGTGTTTCTATGATAATTAGCAGCCCTACCTGTCGCTGTTCGCCCGGAAACAACACGCTGGCAGCGGTGGCGTGTACATCACAGGTGACAGAGATGATAGCGAGGGTGATGGGTGTTTTGAGACAGACCGAAATTCATGTTGTCAGGTAATCGATTGGAGGTTGACACCACCACCGCCGCCGCGGGACGAGTCTTCCCTGTTCCCTTATTTGCGCCGAGGAGGAAATACTTATCCCGTTTTAACTGACGGGGGATTCTGACCGCTCACGTGTCAGCGGCAATTAAGGAATGTAAATCAGGTGGCCAGTTTGGGTATGTGAGGGTGGGAGGGCGTCGAGAGGGAGGGAAGTCTGGGGAGGGAGGGTAGAGAGCGTCAGACGGGGAGGAAGGAAGGGTAAAGGGTGTTAGATTGGGAGGAAGGGAGGGTAAAGGGAGTTAGATGGGGAGGAAGGAAGGGTAAAGGGTGTTAGATTGGGAGGAAGGGAGGGTAAAGGGAGTAGATGTGGGTAGGCCAGCGGAGGGTTATTTGTGATGTGGGGAATGGGAAATGTGAAGAGCAATAACAGAGTTGAACCCAGTGGTTGAACCTCATGATGCTGAACTTAGTGGTTGAACCTCATTATGCCGGACCCATCTGGTTAACCTTATGGCACACACGGTATCAGACGACTGATACCGTACCACTGGTGCCAGAACCACAGCCACCGAACCAATCACTATGATTGGTACATCCGCTTGATGATAGCGTAACCGAATGATTCCTCCGTAATATTCCACACATCTAATCACTCTGAATGCCTGTTGCAAAGGCCATATTGGATTACATGCTGTCAGTCTATTTCATTGTATTTACTAGAAATACTATTTTCTCTTTTACTAAAGGGGCGTAACCGGTGTGTGGTCTTGCACATGAGTTCTGTTGTGTTTATATGCAGTTGAATAGCCACCGTTAGGTGAGGGAGAGACGCTGGTGACGTAGAATGTTAGTCATGCAACAGTTGCCTTTGCAGAGAAACGAGTCCATGTATTTATATACCGTCTGCGTGAGAGATGGTACTGACTGTAGGTCTTAAGGTAGTTGTGGTGGCTTTAGGGACCAAAGTGACCCAGAGTTATTACTTTACGGATCAAGTGACTCGCTCATATTACTGGATCACTGTTGTGGATGGTGGTCCACCATACCTGGATCAGTATTATGGGTGGTGATCCACCACGCGTGGATCAGGATGTGGGATGTGATCCTCCAGCCAGGCCAGGGACGTTCCCCCCGGATCTGTTGGTGGATCATGATGGCGTCTCTGACGAGAATTCTCTCATTTTAATATTCCAAGTGTGGCTAGAACCAGCCCCCTGATTCATTCATTTATATGCAAATAACAAAGAAAGAAGTGTTGATGTCTTTGTTTGCTGGCGAGATGTTGTTTTTTGTCACTCCTGCCATCTCTCCTACAGTTTCCTCTTCTCGCCTCTGCTTTACTCTCCTGTTTCCATCTACATAGATTAGGGATTCAGGATAGTGTGACTGTCTTCCAGAAGATAATCTCGTCACAGACCATCAGGTCTGTTGTTATCTGTGCCTCCCACGTACTCCTCACCACACACAACGTACCTCCACGTATCACACCCTGATCACGTTACACCCTGACCGTGTCACACCCTGATCACGTTACACCCTGACCGTGTCACACCCTGATCACGTTACACCCTGACCGTGTCACACCCTGATCACGTTACACCCTGAACGTGTCACACTCTTGTCTGGCCACCCCAGCAGAGAGGTGTTGTGGGCTTGAAGGGAAGATAGTGCTGTACTGCCTCATGTATAGCCACGATACCGACTGCTGAACCAATATTTGTTTTGATATCAATAGTCGTCATTACCGCATACATCATCTCGTTTGAAAGACAGCTCGGTGATTGGTTTGTGTCATTTGGCCGGTTATGTGACCGAGATGCATAGGATTAACGCCCCTAACTTGCCCGCAAGGTACGCATGGACGATGATGGTGCAATACGTCGTCGTTCGCGTTAATGGCCAGTCTGGTAATAGGAAATTCAGTACTTTAAGAGGGTTTTATGACCTCGGCGGTCGAACGATCTTTCAGCGCCGCTCCTCCGCTAACTCCACAAACTCCTTTTTAAGAACGTTTTGTTCTGTAGCTGGTTCCAGGCGCGGCCTCCTCCTCCTCCTCCTCCTCCTCGTCGTGTAAGCTGGTGGGGCGTGTTGCTGAGTGTAGACTTTCGGAACATCCTGTACAACGGTTTACGGCACGTTGTAATTTCCAAAACACATTAGGGCCAAAGTTCTTATCCTTGAAAGTTAAAATGAAAACTCCATCTAGTCCTTGTTGTTCTGCTTACTGTCGCGCAACTTTCAAAACATATTTTGAGCTGAAGTTCTTATCGTGCAAAGTTAAACTCAAACTCCCTTTGTCATCGTTGGCCGTGTTGCAAGGTGTACGTACACCCTCGTAATGATCTTCGTCATGCTGGGCTGGCGGCTGCTTGGTACTTGGCATACATAGGAGTCGGTAACACGTCGGTACCGGGTGTCTTTCTACCTGGGAGCTTGTGAGCAATTTTTATGGGTTATGAGGCCGGCCGAGGTGTTCAATTTAGCGACGCAGTTACGTTGTAGCCTCGGTGGAAACACATTAAATTTCGTAATGGGGTTTAGCCCCGATCTGGACTACGTTAAATTGTCTTCATTAGAATCTTTCGCTAGAGGGAATTAGGTCATTGAGGGAACTGGTGAGGTCGACCTGTTAGGCATTGGCCTTCATGGTGTCATGACTGGCAGAGATATGCCAGGTTCTCTCTCACTCCTTCTTAGACCCGGTGATTTGATTCCCCAAGTTCCCGTTGAGGGCGAGGCTGTGGAGCACTCATGGGCAATGTGCTTCTGCCTCCAACTGGGATTACGAAGGTGTCGTGAATACAACTTGAACTCTTGCGTAACACGAAAGTCCAAGAGGGCGGACTTAAACTTTGAAATGGACTTAGATAAACATTTTTTTCATGATAAACGTAAAAGATGGAGTTACTGCTTCTTTTCCGTTTAGGAAAACGCCTTATGGTGTCTCGTTCCTTGATTTGTATTAGGAGGAATCGCCAAGAAACGAATCAGTTCGAACAGGTGCGAGCGTTCGAACCCTGAGCTACGGGGTAGTTTTCGGGCGGCTGAGGCAGTCTGCCAGGGTGGCTGCCGGCAGTTTGGGCTGGATGAAGTTGTGTGAGGACATGGAAGTGGCAGGGTAGTGAGGGATGATATATATATATATATATATATATATATATATATATATATATATATATATATATATATATATATATATATATATATATAATTTCTGTATATTACCAAATCACTGACTTTTCCCTTTCCCCAAAGACCATGTAAAGGTATTGAACAAATACGATAACATCAGATAACGGCCCATCGTCCTTGATAACACACTCCCCCTCTCTCCCCAACCTTCCCCCGAGGGGCGGACTGAACTATAGAGAGCGCCGAAAATTTCCTACCATGATCACAAGGAGCCGGACGCCTCCTGCCTCATAAAGTCTTGGGGAAGCGTAGTATCAGCTGGCCCAAGTGACCGCTCGAATGGTAATTTATAAGCGTCTCTCAAAGGAGAGTGGGGCGGGGCTTGTGGGGGTGCGGGTGCACGGCTTTTATGAAATTGCTTCCTTTTAAGATGTATTCCATTGCAGGAGACCAGCTAGACGAACTGGCTTGCTTGTATATTAATGGCGGGTCTTTCATGAAGGAGATCCTCATTACTTGCTTACCAATAACATCAAAGGCATCATGTAGCCACGGATATACAAGCAGAAATGGCTGGTTGATAATTTGGGCTTTTATATCTGTTGATATCCGGTGCTCATTAAAAAAGAAATGGCCGTCAGGGTCCATTTTTTGAAACTGCCAGTCGAGATAGACTTGACCATCTTCTTCAGGTGGTCAAAGTGAATGCCGTCCACACGGAAAGGAGTGTAGATAAACGGAGGAGGTGGGGTGGTAGCCAGCGTCTCCCGGAGCCCCTTCCCCACAAGAGAGTTCCCTTGGGAGTCGCCTAGGGAGTACCAGCTCCTACAATCAAGCCAAGATGCCGGAAGGAGACACTGACAGCCCACGTCTCACAGTCTCCCAGAAACAGCGTTCGCCCCCACATGGAGTTGCTGGGTGGGTGGATAGGTGACCCAAGTCTGGTGTCGCAATTCTTCTCTCTTAGCCTAACGTGTGGCGCCTCTTAGACTCTTGCTCCGTTGCCTAACTTTTCCAGAGTTCGTCGCTACTTGAGTTTCTGTGTATATGACAGGAAATACACCGTTTAAGTAGTTTTAAGTATATGATATGAAGATGACGAACCGGTTTAAGGAAAGGTATGTACTGCTAAGCCTTAAAAGATACTTTACTAAAGTCTAAAGGACGAGATAACGGCCATAATTGCAGGATAACTGAATGATGCGTATTCTGTGTGGTGTCGTGTTAGGCTTAGTTAGTTTAACGTTAAGCTTTGTGGAATTAATCGTGAAGCTTTGCTGGTTTACTCTGAGGCTCTGATGGTTTACCGTGAGGTTAAGTTGCTTTTATTGTTGGGCTTTATGGGTTCATTGTGGATCTATATTGGTTTATTGTGGAGCTTTGTTGATTTATTGTCGATCTTTGTTGGTTTATTGTTTATATTTGTTGGCTTATTGTGGAGCTTTGTTGGTTTATTGTGGAGCTTTGTTAGTTTATTGTGGAGCTTTGTTGGTTAATTGTGGAGCTTTGCTGGTTTATTGTGGAGCTTTGTTGGTTTATTGTGGAGCTTTGTTGGTTTTTTGAGGAGCTTTGTTGGTTAATTGTGGAGCTTTGTTGGTTTATTGTGGAGCTTTGTTGGTTAATTGTGAAGCTTTGCTGGTTTATTGTGGAGCTTTGTTGGTTTATTGTGGAGCTTTGTTGGTTTATTGAGGAGCTTTGTTGGTTAATTGTGGAGCTTTGTTGGTTTATTGTGCAGCTTTGTTGGTTTATTGAGGAGCTTTGTTGGTTTATTGTGGAGCTTTGTTGGTTTATTGTGGAGCTTTCTTGGTTTATTGTGGAGCTTTGTTGGTTTATTGTGGAGCGTTGTTGGTTAATTGTGGAGCTTTGTTGGTTTATTGTGGAGCGTTGTTGGTTAATTGTGGAGCTTTGTTGGTTTATTGTGGAGCTGTGTTGGTTTACCTTGAACCTCTGTGTGATATGAACTCCAAAATTTGTACAGCGATGGACAAGGTTATCAATAAACCAATACACTCGATGGACGGGACGTCTACCCTATGGACACACTGTGTCTGTCAAGGGGTGAGAACACCGACCTAACGTGCCCTGGGGTGGTTGAACCCCCTAATGACCCAGTTGTTCAATAATGTACAGTCTCCACCAGGATGGACAGGTTTGATGCAGGGAATACCGCGCTGCTCGCTCTTTTGTCGGTGAATTTGAAGACGGTGATTACCGGGGGCTTTTGTGGATGGCGTCTTTTGTGTCAGTGAGGGGGAGGATTGCGAGAGAGAGAGAGAGAGAGAGAGAGAGAGAGAGAGAGAGAGAGAGAGAGAGAGAGAGAGAGAGAGAGAGAGAGAGAATATGAACCCTTGCTCCTGGGTAATAGTGAAGTGGTAACAGTCTTC